>NC_092170.1:23418427-23690927 GCF_045791955.1 Oncorhynchus clarkii lewisi
TCCTATTTCGCAACAAAGCATCCTTCACTCATGCTGTCAAACGTACCCTTGTAAAACTGACCATCATACCGATCCTCAACTTCGGCGACGTCATTTACAAAATAGCCTCCATTACCCTACTCAACAAATTGGATGCAGTCTATCACAGTGCCATCCGTTTTGTCACCAAAGCCAAATATACTACCCATCACTGCGACCTGTACGCTCTCGTTGGCTGGCCCTCGCTTCATACTCGTCGCCAAACCCACTGGCTCCAGGTCATCTACAAGACCCTGCTAGGTAAATTCCCCCCTTATCTCAGCTCGCTGGTCACCATAGCAGCACCCACCTGTAGCACGCACTCCAGCAGGTATATCTCTCTGGTCACCCCCAAAACCAATTATTTCTTTGGCCGCCTCTCCTTCCAGTTCTCTGCTGCCAATGACTGGAACGAACTACACAAATCTCTGAAATTGGAAAAACTTATCTCCCTGACTAGCTTTAATAAGCACCAACTGTCAGAGCAGCTCACATATTACTGCACCTGTACATAGCCCATCTATAATTTAGCCCAAACAACTACCTCTCCCCCTACTGAATTTATTTATTTTGCTCCTTTGTACCCCATTATTTCTATCTCTACTTCTTCCACTGCAAATCTACCATTCCAGTGTTTTACTTGCTATATTGTATTTACTTCGACACCATGGCCTTTTTTTTGCCTTTACCTCCCTTATTTCACCTCATTTGCTCACATTGTATATATACTTATTTTTCTATTGTATTATTGACTGTATGTTTGTTTTACTCCATGTGTAACTCTGTGTTGTTGTATGTGTCGAACTGCTTTGCTTTATCTTGGCCAGGTCGCAATTGTAAATGTTCTCAACTTGCCTACCTGGTTAAATAAAGGTGAAATAAATAAATTAAATAAAAAAGTCCTTCTGTTCACCTGACTTAGAATTCCTCATAATCAAATGTCGACTGCATTATCTACCAACATAATTCTCTTTCGATTATAATCACAGTTGCATATATTCCCCCCAAGCAGACACATCTATGTCCCTGAACAAACTTTATTTGACTCTATGTAAACTGGAAACCACATATCCTGAGGCAGCAATCATTGTAGCTGGGGATTTTAACAAGGCTAATCTGAAAACAAGACTCCCTAAATTCTATCAGCATGTCGACTGTGCTACCAGGGCTGGTAAAACCCTGTATCATTGTTATTCTAACTTCCGCGACGCATATAAGGCCCTCCCCCGCCCTCCTTTCGGAAAAGCTGAGCACGACTCAATTCTATTGCTCCCTGCCTGTAGACAGAGACTAAAACAGGAAGCTCCCGTGCTCAAGTCTGTTCAACGCTGGTCCGACCAATCTGATTCCAAGCTTCAAGATTGCTTTGATCACGTGGATTGAGATATATGTTCCGCATTACGTCAAACAACAACCTTGACAAATACGCTGTGAACGAGTTTATTAGCAAGTGCATCGGCGATGTCGTACCCACAGTATCTATTAAAACATTCCCCAACCAGAAACCGTGGATTGATAGCTGCATTCGCGTGAAACTGAAAGCACGAACCACAGATTTTAACCAGGGCAAGGTGACAGGAACATGACCGAATACAAACAGTGTAGCTATTCCCTCCGCAAGGCAATCAAACAAGCTAAGCATCAGTATAGTGACAAAGTAGAGTCGCAATTCAACAGCTCAGACACAAGAGGTATTTGGCAGGGTCTATAGTCAATCACGGATTAGACAGACTAAACAACTTCTTTGCTCGCTTTGAGGACAATACAGTGCCACTGACACGGCCCGCTTCCAAAACCTGCGGACTCTCCTTCACTGCAGCCGAAGTGAGTAAAACATTTAAACGTGATAACCCTCGCAGGTCTGCAGGCCCAGCCGGCATTCCCAGCCGAGCCCTCAGAGCATGCACAGACCAGCTGGCTGGTATGTTTACGGACATATTCAATCAATCCTTATCCCAGTCTGCTGTTCCCACATGCTTCAAGAGGGCCACCATTGTTCCTGTTCCCAAGAAAGCTAAGGTAACTGAGCTAAATGACTACCGCCCCGTAGCTCTCACTTCCGTCATCATGAAGTGCTTTGAGAGACTAGTCAAGGACCATATCACCTCCACCCTACCTGACACCCTAGACCCACTCCAAATTGCTTTACCGCCCGAATAGGTCCACAGACGACGCAATCGCAACCACACTGCACACTGCCCTAACCCATCTGGACAAGAGGAATACCTATGTGAAAATGCTGTTCATCGACTACAGCTCAGCATTTAACACTATAGTACCCTCCAAACTCGTCATCAAGCTCGAAACCCTAGGTCTCGACCCCGCCCTGTGCAACCGGGTACTGGACTACCTGACGGGCCGCCCCCAGGTGGTGAGGGTAGGTAACAAAATCTCCACCCCGCTGATCCTCAACACTGGGGCCCCACAAGGGTGTGTTCTGAGCCCTCTCCTGTACTCCCTGTTCACCCACGACTGAATGGCCATGCACGCCTCCAACTCAATCATCAAGTTTGCAGATGACACTACATGGTAGACTTGATTACCAACAACGACGAGACGGCCTACAGGGAGGAGGTGAGGGCCCTCGGAGTGTGGTGTCAGGAAAATAACCTCACGCTCAACGTCAACAAAACAAAGGAGATGATCGTAAACTTCAGGAAACAGCAGAGGGATAACCCCCATATCCACATCGACGGGACAGTAGTGGAGAGGGTAGTACGTTTTAAGTACATACACATCACGGACAAACTGAATTGGTACACCCACACAGACAGCGTGGTGAAGAAGGCGCAGCAGCGCCTCTTCAACCTCAGGAGGCTGAAGAAATTCGGCTTGTCACCAAAAGCACTCACAAACTTTTACAGATGAAAAATCGAGAGCATCCTGTCAGGCTGTATCACCGCCTGGTACGACAACTGCTCTGCCCAGAACTATAATGCTCTCCAGAGGGTAGTGAGGTCTGCACAACGCATCACCGGGGGCAAACTACCTGGCCTCCAGGACACCTACACCACCCAATGTCACAGGAAGGCCATAAAGATCCTCAAGGACAACAACCACCTGAGCCACTGCCTGTTCACCCCGCTATCATCCAGAAGGCGTGGTCAGTACAGGTGCATCAAAGCAGGGACCAAGAGACTGAAAAACAGCTTATATCTCAAGGCCATCAGTCTGTTACACAGCCACCACTAACATTGAGTGGCTGCTGCCAACATACTGACACAACTCCAGCCACTTTAATAATGAAAAAATGTATGTAAAAAATGTATCACTAGCCACTTTAAACAATGCCACTTAATATAATGTTTACACACCCTACATTACTCATCTCATATGTATATACTGTACTCGATACCATCTACTGCATCTTGCCTATGCCGTTCTGTACCATCACTCATTCATATATCTTTATGTACATGTTCTTAATCCCTTTACACTTGTGTGTAAATGGTAGTTGTGAAATTGTTAGGTTAGATTACTCGTTGGTTATTGTCAGAACTGTCGGAACTAGAAGCACAAGCATTTCGCTACACTTGCATTAACGTCTGCTAACCATGTGTATGTGACAAATACAATTTGATTTGATTTGATTTGAAATCACACAAGGAGGGAGAATATTCAGAGGCACAGGAAATGTTTTACAAAAATAACATAATTCATGAAAAAGTTTAAAAAAAGGCGGATACCTTGTCAGTTGTACAACTGAATGCATTCAACTGAAATGTGTCTTCCGCATTTAACCCAACCCCATTGAATAAGAGAGGTGTGGCGGGCTGCCTTAAGGTGTGACATACCTCATTGTTGACAATGTCTTACTTTAGCTTGTGATCAGACACAATTAATCAGTCACATTCGCATTTTTATTGTCTGCATTCATTGCTCTGAAGGTGGAACAGATTTAGTGACCATTCATAAACCCTTAAATCTGTTTATTCTTCCCACAGGAATCAGTGGTGTGATTTGGCAGCTACAATGACCTTATCATAAAGAAGAAATTAAAAGTAGAATAGAAGCAAGAACATTAACTACATTACATGAAGAGACATTTATTACGGTAACTACAAATGTTTAATTGGAAATTATCTGCCCATTCTGATCCTCACTGTGGCAATATTGCTAGTACGAACTCGGACCCAGGCGCAGAGAAACACAGCAGGCAGAAGTAAGGGTAAATCCAGAACATTTACTAAGGTCTTCACAGAAAAAACACAGCAATAGCGCACGAGCACACAAACCAAAACATGAGACCTAAGCAAAGATCCCTAAGTAAAGATCCCTGCCCACAGAGGAACCTAAATAGCCAGGCAACAGGTGAACCGAGAGGGAAATCAACCACAGGTGAAACCAATAATAACAATCAGGGTAACTTGGACACTAGAAACAAAGTAAGGGTGCCCTCCAGCGTTAACCTAAGGGAGTACACTCAAAAATGAAACAGAAACTGTGACAGACGTGTTGTCATAACAAAGGAGAGTGATGGTGTGCTGCATCAGATGACCTGGCCTCCACAATCACCCGACCTCAAGCCAATTGAGATGGTTTGGGATGAGTTGGACCACAGAGTGAAGGAAAAGCAGCCAACAAGTGCTCAGCATATGTGGGAACTCCTTCAGGACAGTTCGAAAAGCATTCCAGGTGAAGCTGGTTGAGAGAATGCCAAGAGTGTCATCAAGGCAAAGGGTGGCTATTTTGTATATATTTTTTGTTTATTTAACCTTTATTTAACTAGGCAAGAACACATTTTTAATTACGATGATGGCCTACCGGGGAACAGTGGGTTTAACTGCCTTGTTCATGGGCAGAACAAAATATTTTACCTTGTCAGCTTGGGGATTCGATCCAGCAACCTCCCGGTTACTGGCACAATGCTCTAACTGCTATGCTACCTACCGCCCCAGAATCTAAATTCTAAAATATATTTTTATTTGTTTAACACTTTTTTGGTTACTACATGATTCCATATGTGTTATTTCATAGTTTGATGTCTTCACTATTATTCTGCAATGCAGAAATAGTAAAAAATAAAGAAAAACTCCCGGAATGAGTAAATGTCCAAACGTTTTACTTGTAATGTATATAAAACCAACCAGTCAGTGTATGATCTAATAATAACTGTTTGTATTCCCCAGCCTTCAATAACAGCCAGTAGCGCTATGGCAAATCTATTGAATGCCAATTTAATAAAGTCTGTATTTTTTGGCCCCATGACAATGATTGTGAATGCTGCCTGTGTTACAAAACAGTCCAGGTTACCCAGGAAACATTGAAAATGACGAGATGTTCATTTGAATACATTTTTTTATTTAATGTCAACAGACTGTTGTGCCAGGGAGCCTAATACTACCTGTTGGTTTGGGTCTCTGTGCAGAATTTAAAGATCATTGAAATTAATGGTGGTAGTGGGAAGCATTCGCCTGAGGCTTTATTGAAGAGAGCACAGAGACCAAAGATCTGCCAGTGCATATGACACTAACCCAGTCTCATATCCACATTACATTATGCCACACTCGATCAGACTAAAGTGCTATTATTGGTCACAGGAGAGGACATTTGCAGAGAAAGGTTTGTTTTATGAAGCAGGTCATAAAAATACAGGGGTTCGGCACTTAAAAAGTTTGTAAAAGGGACATGTCACAGGAGTAATTACACAAAGCCACCACTTTAATCTGTATAGAAGAATGTTTAACTTCAAATCAAATGTAATAATCCGGAAGCCATTTGATTAATTGTTAAGTAGTCTTAGGGGGGTAGAAGCTGTTAAGGAACCTTTTGGTCCTAGACTTGGCGACTTGAGTCTTTGAATTTTTTTGGGCCTTTTCTCTAACACCGCCTTGTATAGATATCCTGGATGGCAGGAAGCTTGGCCCCAGTAATGTATTGGACCATACGCACAACCCTCTGTTGCGCTTTATTGTCAGATGCCGAGCAGTTGCCATACCAGGCGGTGACGCAACTGGTGAGGATGCTCTTGATGGTGCAGTTGTCAAACCTTTTGAGGATCTGGGGACCGATGCCAAATCTTTTCAGTCTCCTGAAAGGGTAAAAGCGGCTGTGCCCTTTTCACAACTGTCTTGGTGAGTTTGGACCATGATAGTTTGTTGGTGATGCGGACACCAAGGAACTTGAAACTCTCGGCACGGCTCCACTACAGCCCCGTATATTTTAATGGAGGTCTGTTTAGCCCGTCTTTTCCTGTAGTCCATGACCAGCACCTTTGTCTTGCTCACATTGAGGGAGAGGTTGTTGTCCTGGCAGCACACTGCCAGGTCTCTGACCTCCCGTCACAACTTCTGCCGAAGTCGGTTCCTCTCCTTGTTCAGGCGGTGTTCGGCGGTCGACGTCACCGGTCTTCTAGCCATCATCGATCTATTTTTCATGTTCCATTTGTTTTGTCTGGTTGTCGCAATCACCTGGTTTCAATTCCCTAATTACCATCCCATCGACGGGGGGATTGTGCAATAAATCTCCTGGTAGACGCTGCACTTCCCAGGAGTCACGTGTATCCCCTGTCGCAAGCAGAGACGGTGGCTATGGAGACATATGTCTCCGAATCCCTGCGTCAGGGCTACATTCGGTCATCCACTTCACCCGTCTCCTCAAGTTTCTTTTTTGTGAAAAAGAAGGGAGGTTTGCGCCTGTGCATTGATTATCGAGGTCAAAATCAAATCACGGTGAGGTACAGTTACCCACTACCTCTTATCGCCATGGTAATTGAGTCAATGCACAGGGTGCGCTTCTTCACAAAACTGGATCTCAGGAGCGCATACCACCTGGTGCGTATCCGGGAGGGAGACGAGTGGAATATGGCGTTTAGTACCACCTCAGGGCATTATGAGTACCTCGTCATGCCGTACGGGTTGATTAATGCTCCATCAGTCTTACAATCCTTTGTCGACGAGATTTTCAGGGACCTGCACGGGCAGGGTGTAGTGGTGTATATCGCTGACATTCTGGTATACTCCGCTACACGCAACAAGCATGTGTCTTTGGTGCGCAAGGTACTTGGACGACTGTTGGAGCATGACCTGTACGTCAAGGCTGAGAAAGGCCTGTTCTTTCAACAAGCCGTCTCCTTCCTAGGGTAACACATTTCCACGACAGGGGTGGAGATGGAGAGTGACCACATTTCAGTCGTGCGTAATTGGCAGACTCCCACCACGGTAAAATATGTTCAGCGATTTTTTTGCGTTTGCCAATTACAACCGGAGATTTATCCGGGGTTTTGGTCAGGTCACTGCTCCCATTACCTCGGCTGAAGGGGGGTCCTGTATGTCTGCAGTGGTCAGTTGAGGCGGACAGGGCTTTTGGGCAACTAAGGGCTCTGTTTACATTGGCGCCTGTGCTGGCCCATCCGGATCACTCTTTGGCTTTCATAGTGGAGGTGGACGAGTCCGAGGCTGGGATAGGAGCGGTGGTCTCTCAGCACTCGGGTACGCCACCGAAGCTCCGCCCCTGTGCCTTCTTCTCGAAGAAGCTCAGCCCGGCGGAGCAAAACGATGACGTCGGGGACCGGGAGCTGTTGGCTGTAGACAAGGTCTAGAAGGCTGGGAGACATTGGATTGAGGGGGCTAAACACCCTTTTCTCATCTGGACTGACCACCGCAATCTGGAGTACATCCGGTCAGCGAGGAGACTGAACCCTCTCCAGGCAAGATGGGCCATGTTTTTCACCCGTTATGTTTTCACCCTTTCGTACATACCAGGTTCCCAGAACGTTAAGGCAGACGCACTGTCCCGGCAGTATGACACAGAGGAGTGGTCCATGGCGCCCACTCCCATACTCCCCGCCTTTTGCTTGGTAGCGCCGGTAGTGTGGGAGCTGGACGCGGACATTGAGCGGACGTTACTCCCCCTTAGTGTCCAGCTGGGTGCCTGTACTTTCTGTCTGCTGTCCGCGACTGGTTGATCTATTGGGCCCACACGTCACCCTCCTCTGGTCATCCTGGGATTGGTCGAACAGTGCGCTGTCTTAGTGGGAAGTACTGGTGGCCCACCTTGTCTAAAGATGTGAGGGTTTATGTTTCCTCCTGTTCGGTGTGCGCCCAGTGTGAGGCTCCTAGGCACCTGCCCAGAGGTAAGATACGACTCTTACCTGTTCCACAACGGCTGTGGTTGCACCTGTCGGTGGATTTCATAACCGATCTTCCACCTTCAGAGGAAAACCCCACGATCCTGGTCGTTGTGGATCGTTTTTCTAAGTCCTGTCGTCTCCTCCTTTTGCTCGGTCTCCCTACGGCCCTACAGACTGTGGAGGCCCTGTTTACTCACGTCATCCGGCACTATGGGGTGCCTGAGGATACAGTGTCTGATCGGGGTCCCCAGTTCACTTCGAGGGTCTGGAGGGCGTTCATGGAACGTCTGGGGGTCTCAGTCAGCTTTACCTCAGATTTTCACCCCGAGAGTAACGGGCAGGTGGAAAGTGTTAACCAGGATGTGGGTAGGTTTCTGAGGTCTTATTGCCAGGACCGGCCTGGGAAGTGGGCAGCGTTCGTGCCTTGGGCAGAGATGGCCCAGAACTCTCTCCGCCACTCCTCCACTAACCTCTCTCCCTTTCAGTGTGTGTTAGGGTATCAGCCGGTTCTGGCTCCTTGGCATCAGAGTCAGACCGAAGCTCCTGCGGTAGATGACTGTTTCCGGTGAGTGGAGGAGACATGGGACGCCGCCCATTTCCATCTTCAGCATGCCATGCTACGCCAGAAAGTGGGCGCAGACCGTCACCGCAGTGAGGCCCCGCTGGCTCTCTACCCAGAACTTGCTCCTCCGCCTGCCCTGTCAGATGCTGGGCCCATGGTTTGTGGGGCCAGTTAAAGTCCCGAGGAGAGTAAACAATGTATGTTAAAGGTTACAGCTTCCTCCTGATTTCCGCATTAAACCCTCGTTCCATGTGTCTCTCCTCAGGCTGGTGGTGGCTGGTCCGCTCCAGGAGTCTGAGGTCCGGGAGGTTCCTCCACCCCCTCTGGACATCGAGGGGGCCCCGGCGTACTCCGCTCGATCCATCCTGGATTTGAGACGTCGGGCGTGGGGCCTTCAATACCTCGTGGACTGGGAGGGGTACGGTCCGGAGGAGAGATGCTGGGTTCCGGAGGAGGACGTGTTGAACCCTTCTATGCTGCGGGATTTCCACCGTCTCCGCCCGGATCACCCTGTTCAGGCGGTGTTCGGCGGTCGATGTCACCAGTCTTCTAGCCATCATCAATCTATTTATCATGTTCCATTTGTTTTGTCTGGTTGTCACACTCACCTGGTTTCAATTCCCTAATTACATGTTGTATATGTTCCCTTTGTTTCCTCCATGTCGGGAATTGTTTATTGTAAGTACGTGTGCTTTATGTGATTGGTGCGATACGGGTTTTGTGCCCATGTGTTTTGTTATTTTTGTATGCCGGTAGTTATTTACATTAAACGGCACCAGCTATTTACCAAGTTATGCTCTCCTGCATTTGACTTTCATGCCACCAGTTATGCACCCCTTGACACCTCCTTCCTATAGGCTGTCTCATCGTTGTTGGTAATCAAGCCTACCACTGTTGTCGTCAGCAAACTTAATGATGGTTTTGGTGTCGTGTTTGGCCAGTCGTGGGTGAACAGGGAGTACAGGAGGGGACTAAGCACGCACCACTGAGGGGCCCCAGTGTTGAGGATCAGCTTGGCAGACATGTTGTTGCCTACCCTTACCACCTGGGGGCGCGGCCCGTCAGGAAGTCCAGGATCCAGTTGCAGAGGGAGGTGTTTAGTCCCAGGGTCAGTTGGCTTAGTGAAGAGCTTTGTGGGCACCATGGTGTTGAACACTGAGCTGTAGTCAATGAACAGTATTCTCACATAGGTGTTCCTTTTGTCCAGGTGGGAAAGGGCGGTGTGGAGATTGCAGCATTTGTGATCTGTTGAGGCTGTATGCGAATTGGAGTGGGTCTAGCTTGTCCGGGATCATGCTTCAGCCTTTCAAAGCACTTCATGGCTACCGACGTGAGTGCTATGGGTCAGTAATCATTTAGGCATGTTACCTTTGCTTCCTTAGGCATAGGAACTATGATGGTCTGCTTGAAATATGTAGGTATTACAGACTCGGTCAGGGAGAGGTTGAAAATGTCAATGAAGACATTTGCCAGTTGGTCCCTGGATGCTTTGAGTACATGTCCTGGTAAGAAATGTCTGGCCCGCGGCCTTGTGAATGTTGACCTGTTTAATGGTCTTGCTCACATGGGCTACCGAGAGCGTTATCACACTGTCGTTTGGAACAGCTGGTGCTCTCATGCATACTTCAGTGTTGCTTGCCTCAAAGCGAGCGTAAAATGAATTGAGCTCATCTGGTAGGCTCGTGTCACTGGGCGATGTCCCGTTGGTAGGATAGTCTTGATTGTATATCATCCATTTTGTTTTCCAATGATTGCACGTTTGCCAATAGAATGGATGGTAGTGGAGGTTTACTCACTCGCCTCCGAATTCTCAGATGGCAGCCCGACCTCCGTCCCCATTTTCTCTGTCTTTTCTTCACTCAATTGACAGGGATTTGGTGACGTTCCCGAGAAAGCAGCATTGGACTCATGAAAGAGAAAAGTTTAACCTTCCAATTACGTTGAGGTAATGGCCATGTTAGATCACATAAAAAGCTCAAATAATTTGGGGGGTGATTACGTTGGGTAAAGCCATTACATTATTTTCAAACTAGTTGGATATGAAGGAGAGACAACTAATGGTAAGCGCAATCATTCAAGGAGAGTAAATTGTCCTAATGGATGTTTATCAGAAGGTACCTGTCATTTAACATGTTCATTTGGCTTGAGCAGTCAGAGGATATATATTTTTCAGTCTTTTATGGCCATGGCAGAGCTTTTCAGCTTTCCTTGAAATATGAGAGCAAGCACAATAGGTTACCTATTCACACAGACCTCGGACAAACCCATCACTACTCCAACAACAGCACAGAGCCAGTCAAAAATCACTTCATTTTACACTCCCATCGAGAGCAGACACACTTATTGCATTCAGCGTTTTACCTCTTGATCCTTGTAAGACCATAAAATATGTTTCCAAGTGAAGATATTCACAATCTCACACATGCACCTCACACTCAAAGCCTCTGCAATGACTGAAGTGAATGCCCAATTTGTTGAATGACGTCTTTGTATTCCTTAAAGAGTAATTGATTATTATTACATAACATTTGCAGCCATTTACAGTATTTTATTTACATTTCTACATGTATCCAGTCATATTATCCTAAGTTAATATGCAAGAAAATATTGAAACTGACTTACAGCACAGTAGCAACAAGTGGGGTAATATGTTGTGTAATTACCATGTAAGTTAGTAAGTTCAGAACAATATCTTCAATCACCTTTTTGCATATTCGTGGCAATAGAATAGTGAGAACCATCATTCCCAGGTAGTAGGCTAATGTAAAGTACTGTACAGCCCTGTGTATTTGGAAGTATTTTTAATACATTATTTTGACAAATCATATGAATTACTCATTTGAAAACATTATTAGAACTTATGTTGTGTGTGCAGTATATCATAAAAATATGATATTTTTCACTGGCTCACCACATGAGAGTAGAACTAGGCTGCACCCAGGCAGATACACAAGCTGAGCGACCACTACGTCAACCGAGTTCTGCAAATGAAACACCTCAGGCTTCCCTTTTTCCCTTCCCTGTCAAGTAGAGGGAGGATTTGCAGCATATTAAGACTTTTGATTCTCTGTCATTTAGTAATTATGTGTGTCGAGTGGGGGAAATAGGGAGAAAATCCTCATGGACGAGATGAAAGGACACCATCTCTGGGACAGAGAATTGAGCTAAAAACACAGGACTTCTGCTAGAGTGTGAATTACCCACCGTGGTCTCTTTCCTCCCTCTCTGTCTCTCTGTGGAGAGTCACCGAGTGGCCACCTTTGAGCATGGCACTGAGCTTATGTGATCTAATGGCAATAAAATGCCAAATAAAATTTATGGACAGCAATTGCCAGAGCCGGAGCCATGTAGCATAATGGATCATTGTTATGGAATGGGTGAAGTCATGCTGTATGCTCACTCTATCAGTCCTGCTTCTCTCCACTTTCTTTTTTTAATTCAACAGATATGAATTGGTATCTACGTGTTATGATGTCAAGTTTTATTTCAGGGCTCTTCTGAAAAAGAGACTTTGATCTCAGCATGACTACCTGTCAAAATAAAGGTTAAATAAAACATTTCTATTTTTGTACATGTACATGTGCTTAATAGTGAGGTGAAGGGTTCTCAGATAAAACAATACCAGAGAAAAAATCTTTGAAGCTCAATCTCTCACAACTATGCTTTGAACAGTTAGAACCTTGTAGTCTTAAGGTCATGATTTATGAGTGTCTGTATGCTGTCAATAATAGGGCATACAGTGGCTTGCGAAGGTTTTTCACCCCCCTTGACATTTTTCCTATTTTGTTGCCTTACAACCTGGAATTAAAATGGATTTGTTGGTGGTTTGTATAATTTGATTTACACAACATGCCTACCTCTTTGAAGATGCAAAATATTTTTGATTGTGAAACAAACAAGAAATAAGACAAAAAAACAGAAAACTTGAGCGTGCATAATTATTCACCCCCGCCCAAAGTAAATACTTTGTAGAGCAACCTTTCGCAGCAATTACAGCTGCAAGTCTCTTGGGGTATGTCTCTATAAGCTTGACACATCTAGCCAGCCAGCTCCTTCAAGTTGGATGGGTTCCGCTGGTATACAGTAATCTTTAAGTCATACTACAGATTCTCAATTGGATTGAGGTCTGGGCTTTGACTAGGTCATTTCAAGACATTTAAACGATTCCCCTTAAACCACTCAAGTGTTGCTTTAGTAGTATGCTTAGGGTCATTGTCCTGCTGGAAGGTGAACCTCCGTCCCAGTCTTAAATCTCTGGAAGACTGAAACAGGTTTCCCTCAAGAATTTCCCAGTATTTAGCGCCATCCATCATTCCTTCAATTCTGACCAGTTTCCCAGTCCCTGCCGATGAAAAACATCCCCATCCCCATATTCTTGGGGTGATGAGAGGTGTTGGGTTTGCGCCAGACATATTGTTTTCCTTGATGGCCAAAAGGCTCAATTTTAGTCTCATCTAACCAGAGTACCTTCTTCCATATGTTAGGGGAGTCTCCCACATGCCTTTTGGTGAACACCAAACATGTTTGCTTATTTTTTTCTTTATGGCTTTTTTTCTGGCCACTCTTCCATAAATCCCAGCTCTGTGGAGAGTACGGCTTAAAGTGGTCCCATGGCCAGATACTCCAATCTCCACTGTGGAGCTTTGCAGCTCCTTCAGGGTTATCTTTGGTCTCTTTGTTGCCTCTCTGAAGAATGCCCTCCATGCCTGTTCCGTAAGTTTTGTTGGGCGGCACTCTCTTGGCAGGTTTGTTGTGGTGCCATATTCTTTTCAATATTTGAATAATGGATTTAATGGTGCTTCGTGGGATGTTAAAAGTTTCAGATATAACCCAACCCTGATCTTTACTTCTCCACTACTTTGTCCCTGATATGTTTGGAGAGCTCCTTCATGGAGCCTCTTGCTTGGTGGTAGCCCTTGCTTAGTGGTGTTGCAGACTCTGGGGCCTTTCAGAACAGTTGTATATATACTGAGATCATGTAACACTTAGATTGCACACAGGTGGACTTTATTTAAACTAATTATGTGACTTCTGAAGGTAATTGGCTGCACCAGATCTTATTTAGGGGCTTCACTTTTCAGTTTAAAAATGTTTACAATTTTTTTAAACAAGTTATTTTTTTCATTTCAAGTCAGACTCTTTCATGTATGTCCATTACATGAAATGCAAATAAATATACATTTAAATTACAGGTTGTAATGCAAAAAAAATAGGAAAAAAGCCAAGCAGGATGAATACTTTTGCAAGGCTCTGTAATTCATAGTTTAAAACTTCTTAAGGCTAGGGGGTGGTATTTTCACATCCGGATGAAAAGCGTGCCCAAAGTAAACTGCCTGCCACTCAGGCTCAGAAGCTAGTATATGCATATTATTTGTAGATTTGGACACAAACCACTGTGAAGTTTCTACAACTGTTTGAATGATGTCTGTGACTATAACAGAACTTATTTGGCAGGCGAAACCCCGAGGACAAACCATCCAGGAAAAATGTTTTTTTGAGGTCACTCTCTTTTCAATGTGTTTTCAATGGGAATCTAGGGCAGGTGCTTGCAGTTCCTATCGCTTCCACTGGATGTCAACAATCTTTAGAAATTGGTTGATGTTTTTCCTTTGTGTAATGAAGAAGTAGCCCTGTTCAGAACGAGGGTCGAGTGAAGTGTACTGTTTTTTAGAGGCGCGTGACCTGAAAAGCTTGCTCCACTTTGTTTTCCTCCGGTTTTGAACACAGTTTGTCTCTTAAATTTGATAGATTATTTACGTAAAAAAATACCTAAAGTTGTATTAGGAAAGTTGTTTGAAATGTTTGGACAAAGATTACAGGTAATTTATGAGATATTTTGTAGTCATGTTGTGCGAGTTGGAACCAGTGTTTTTCTGGATCAAACATACCAAATAAATGGACAATTTGGGATATATAACGACGAAATTAATCGAACTAAAGGACCATTTGTGATGTTTATGGGACATATTGGAGTGCCAACAGAAGAAGATCGTTAAACGTAAGGCATGAATTATATCTTTATTTCTGAGTTTCGTGTCTCGCCTGGCGGGTTGAATTATGATTGTCTGTCTTTGTTTGATGCGGTGCTGTCCTCAGATAATAGCATGATTTGCTTTCGCCATAAAAGCCTTTTTGAAATCTGACACGTTGGCTGGATTATAAACAAGTGTAGCTTTAATTTGGTGTATTGCATGTGTGGTTTCATGAAAGTTTAATATTTATAATAATTTAATTTGAATTTGGCGCTCTGCCATTTCACCGGATGTTGTCAAATCGATCCATCGATTTGATCCATAAGAAGTTATTAACACATAGAGGGATTGGTGTTCCGTCAATGGGACAGTTGTAAGTGATGTAGCTCTGTGTGTCATGATCGCACATTTTAGAGAAACAACAAATATTGGTACATATAAGTGTCTTATTTACTTAAGTATTCAGACCATTTGCTATGAGACTCGAAATTGAGTTTCTACAATTTTATGGTCAATTCAATTAATTAGACATTTGAAAAGGCACACATCTATCTATATAAGGTCCCTTAGTTGACAGTGCATGTCAGAGCAAAAACCAAGCCATGGGGTCAAAGGAACTGTCCATAGAGCTCCGAGACAGACAGTATTGTGTCGAGGCACAGATCTGGGGAAGGGTACCAAAAAATTACTGCAGCATTGAAGGTCCCCAACAACACAGTGGCCTCCATCATTCTTAATTTGTTGGTTTGGAACCACCAAGACTCTTCCTAAAGCTGGCCACCCAGCCAAACTGAGCAATCGAGGGAGAAGGGCCTGGGTCAGGGAGGTGACCAAGAACCTGATAGTCACTCTGGCAGGTTCTCCCATTTCCAGAGTTCCTCTGTGGAGATGGGAGAACCTTCCAGAAGGACAATCATCTCTGCAGCACTCCACCAATCCGGCCTTTATGACAGAGGGGCCAGACGGAAGCCACTCCTCAGTAAAAGGCACATGACAGCCCGCTTGGAGTTTGGGCAGGGACTGGGAGACTAGTCAAGATCTAGAGAAAGATGAACCCAATAAAGTACAGAGTACAACATTTCGTTGATGAAAACCTGATCAAGAGCTCTCAGGACCTCAGACTGGGGTGAAGGTTCACCATCCAACAGGACAAGGACCTTAAGCACACAGCCAAGACAACATAGGAGTGGCTTTGGGACAAGTCTCTGAATGTCCTTGAGTGAACCAGCCAGAGCTCGGACCTGAAACCGATCGAACATGTCTGGAGAGACCTGAAAATAGCTGTGCAGCGATGCTCCTCATCCAACCTGACAGAGCTTGAGAGAATCTGGAGAGAAGAATGGGAGAAACACCCGAAATGCAGGTGTGCCAAGCTTGTAGCGTTATACCCAAAAGACTCGAGGCTGTAATCGTATTATTTTATATATTTTTTTAAATGTGCAAAAAAAGAATTAGTCATTATGGGTGTGTCGAATAATGAGTGCAAGAAATTATATAATCCATTTTTAGAATAAGGCTGTAACGTAACACAATTTGGAAAAAGTAAAGGGTTCTGAAAACTTCCTGATTGCACTGTATCTTGATTTGTATTTTGGAATCTAATGCAGAAACATGTAATGCATGTAAACTTTGAGTAAACTCCACTGTCGGTATTCTATCTCTAAATGTTATCTATCACTAGCAGCACCATATCACCAAGTCACATTCTGAGTATGTGTAAACGTACTTGGTGAATAAAGGTGACTCTGTTTCTGATTCTGAAAGGTGTCATTCAGCCATTAGTCAACAAGACATTAATCACAAACACTTTATAATGCATTCATCATGCATAACACCATATCTCTTACATTGAACTGAACTCAGATTTTTGTAAACACATAATTACATACCTTCTAACCCGCATCATCAACATAACAAATCAAGTCTTCCTGTCATTACCCGTTCTGCAAGCTAGGTAATCATTTGGTATGTTACCCTGATCTTGGGCATAAAGTATGCATGGGTAGTAATTCATTCCAGACAGTATCAACGGGCAGGTAATATTTAACTAGGACTCCTAAATCTCTCACATCATTCATGTGAACTCTACGCTTCTTTTTCAGGATCGTCTTTCATCAAAACTTTTTAATTGCATTTATCGTTATGGGATTGTAAACACAAAACATTTGAAAGGATGTTTACTGGAGTGACTCAGGCCGAACAGGCTGAAGTTTTAACACTCACAGCTGAAACATCTGTTATTTCCCCTATGGGCATAAAAGGGCAGATATTTCATCAGTGTTGGTCTTGTGTAGAGAGAAAATGTACCACACCATCACTCTTGCTTAATCCCAAGCATTTAGCTGAAACTGTGAAATTACTTTGAGTACTTCTGATCTGTTACAGTCAATTAGTTGTTTCATGTATTTCGAGGTAATTGTACTCTAGCAAGGGCACCAAAACAGGTTCAGTACTTTCTAAGGATCACAGAAATGTAACCGCCGAGCGGCCCTCAGAGCTACTTTCCCTTTCTCTTGCTGCCCGCTCCGGCGTCCCGACCACCACCAGTCCTCTTCAGAGAAGCCGCCCTGGCCCTGCCACTGCCAGCACCAGCAGGCCGTCCCGTCCCACCATCCTCCGTCACTCTGGCGTCGCGTGACATTCTTTCCCACAGGCAGTCACATAGTTCCAGCGTCTCCTCATGCAAGGGGGCCTGGGACATTGCAACAGGCGGGGGGCACTTCAAAGCTGGCCGGTCCACAGCTGCAGCCTGTCGCTCCAGCAGCCAGCTCCAGTTTGTAATCATTATTAAAGGCTTGACCCCAGAGGCATCTCTGCCGCTGTTCGCACCCCCACCCACCCCCAATAGTGCTGCAGAGGGCTCCTCTAAAGGCGACTCCAGTTACCCATCAGTGGCCTGGGGGGGGGGGGGGGGGTGGTAAGTTGCCCGGTGGTGATGGGAGTGCCATGGTTTGGGCAAGGGAGGGCAGTGCTCACTATCCAGGCACTTTCCATCTGTAGAGCCACATATTCAGGTGATAATCCAGCTAATGGAGCTCTGTCTCAGGTCTGATACCGAGTAAGAAAAACTTGAAAGCTTTGATGGGCATAATGGTGGTCATTCATAATGCTAAACGTGAGTGAGAGCCACATTTTCAGGTGATGCTCCAGCTAACGGACCTCTGTCTCAGGTCTGACACAGTGTGAGGAAAACCTTAAAGCTTTGATGGGCATATTAGTGGTCATTCATAATACTAAACATGAGTGAGAACATGTCTGGTTCTGAAAGCAAGGCTGATCCCGTGCCCCAGTGTGGATTTGCCCTCCTGTCTGTCTGGCCGGGACTGCGTCTGTTATTAGCTCGTTAGCCCTGGTGTGATGAAGAAGGAATTTATAGATACAATTTGCAACCTATATCAGTCCTTGGGAAATCTGACCGTCCATTTATTACAAGAATACAATATGCAGTCATTGCTATTGGAGCTTTCCTGCTTTCCTCGTTAGCCACCGTTAAAGCCCATTTATTAGTGGTTGGCTTGGAAACCAGTGGACCCTAATCACTACCCACCTATTGGCCGAATAACATCTCACATGCTCTGCCTACTGATCACCTCCAGTGACCCTTTCCATTGGCCATCATATTCTTGTGTAGCCTATTGTGAATAGGCCTAAAACTGCCAAGGCAACCATATACAGTACCAGTCAAAAGGTTGGACACACCTACTCATTCAAGAGTTTTTCTTTATTTGTATTATTTTCTACATTGGAAAATAATAGTGAAGACATCATAATTATGAAATAACACATAGAGTTGATGTTGAGATGTGTCTGTTACTTAAACTATGTGAAAAATGTATTTGGGCTGCAATTTCTGAGGCTGGTAACTCTAATGATCTTATCCTCTGCAGCAGAGGTAACCCTGAGTCTTCCTTTCCTGTGGTGGTCCTCATATGAGACAGTTTCATCATAGCGCTTGATGGTTTTTGAGACTGCACTTGAAGAGACTTTCAAAGTTCTTAAACTTTTCTGGATTGATTGACATTCATGTCTTAAAGTAATGATATACTGTTGTTTCTCTTTGCTTATTTGAGATGTTCTTGCCATAAATAGGCCTATCTTCTGTATACCACCCCTATACCACCACACAACTGACTGGCTCAAACACATAAAGAAGGAACGAAATTCCAGAAATGAACTTTTAACAAGGCACACTTGTTAATTGAAATGCATTCGAGTTGACTACCTCATGAAGCTGGTTGAGAGAATGCCAAGAGTGTGTAAAGCTGTCATTAATGCAAAGGACTGCTACTTTGAAGAATCTCAAATATAAAATACATTTTGATTTGTTTAACACTTTTTTGGTTACTACATGATTCCATGTGTGCTATTTCATAGTTTTGATGTCTTTACTATTATTATACAATGTAGAAAATAGTCAAAATAAAGAAAAACCTTTGAATGAGTAGGAGTGTCAAAACTTTTGACTGATACTGTATATTTACTTTCCCTATATATGTGACTCATCCATCCTTTGTTATCACACAACTGCGTGCTTCCTGATAACAATCATTAGGAAAAGTGTTCCTTGCCCTCATGGTAGCTTGAGGACATGTGGGCCAGATGGCGAGCCGTTAACAGCTAGGATGCAGCAGTCTCTTCGTTACTTTTTTTATTCCACACGTCAGATATTGATGTAATATCCTTGACGAAAAACAGCAGCAGCAGGTGTCAAATAATGGCAGCCTTGTCAGACGAGGGGGAGTTGACTTTTCAGGTGCGCTGTTGTGGTAACAGGTTACATGGACTTTAATAACTATTCATTAAAGATTCCATGCTAGGTACGCCATGCAACTGGAGCATGATTTCCCCCACAGCAATCCACCATACACATACTACCGATCTACCATCTACCTATGGATGATGACTCACTTCGTGGCAACTTACATTCTATAAACCAACATCAAGTTTATTGACGTTTTGTTGTTCTATACCGAGGAAATAAATCACGGAGAGAGTACACTGTTTCCATATTTTTTCACATTATGTTCATACAAAGCAATAGACTCAGAGCTTTGTATGGATTATCATATTTGCTATTAGATGTATGATGTACTAGAAGTATGATTTATTAGAAGTATGATGTACCAGCTGTGATGAAAATCCCATGATTGTTTATCTTTGCTTTGTTGCACCATATCTATACAAACATACCTCATACCTGTGTACTACATTCACCATAGTAATGCCATGTAACACCATAATGTACTCTGGCAATAATGAGCACCTGACAATGTATTTTATACAGTACGGCCCTGAAACAGAGCAGTCACTAGTGGCGAGGATCATCCAGCACTGTGGCCAGGGTTGACAGAGCTTCAGCAGGGTTCTGGGGAACTGGGGTTGGGTAGGTGGTACTGTCTGTCTATGGTATGTATTCACTCCAGGGACAACAGTGACATATCTAGATAGATACAGAGACAGTCAGGCTCTGCCCTGCCTCTTTGTCCACCTTCCCTTTTGCTTTGTTGATTTGTTGATTTTTGGTTTCTATACGACCAGGCCCCCTGAGCTCTGAGTGGGCAGGCCAGGCCCCCTGAGCTCTGAGTGGGCGGGCCAGGACCCCTGAGCTCTGTGTGGGTGGGCACTAGACATAATATGGTAGTGGTGATGGACTAGAGGGGGGTGGGAGGGGGGACCCCCAGGAGTGCTGCCTGAGAGGGGCACACTGTAGCAGGATGCCAGTTATAGCTCAGTGGTCCCAGCGGCACGAGCCTCCGACACTTAACAAGCACCTTCCAGTTGTCCCTAGCCTTGACCCTGTCTCGTCTTAAGACCTTTATGGAGCTTAGACAGCAGGAAACCTCGGGGGCATTATCAATTACACTCTGTCATACTATAAGAATATCTTAGATTACTTTTTTGAAGTGTGGTTTAGGGCAAATTTAAGTTAACGTTAATTTGAGCAATTATCTACTAAAAAAGTGCATCAAGTGTCTTAGATCAAATAGACAGTTTGGAACTGAGTATTTTGACCAGTCTCATTAAGAGAGTTGAGCTGTAGTAACCTACTACTACAATGGTGACATATCACTCAGAGGGTGGGCTCTGATGTGTCTGTCTGGGTAGACAGACAGACAGACAGACAGACAGACAGACAGACAGACAGACAGACAGACATGGGTGCTACATTTAATACATTCTAAGGCTGACCAGGCTGACCTCAGCTGCCCAAGTCCCAGTGTTTGACAGGCAGGCCGGGCTAGGGCAAGGAGATGTCTCAGCCACAGCATCCCATTACAAGACCATAACAGGCAGTGCTTCGGAGTAACAAGGACACATTCTCTGGCTTCTTGCAGTCCTCTGGGATGCAATGGATCACATACTGGAATCCATAATGTAGACTGCAGGGGTGTAAGAACCAAAATGGTGTTGCAAATTCATTAAAAAAAGTGCCAACGTGTATTGAAGGGTGATATAAGGTTGTGGACCAGTGAAATGTACAACTGGAGCACGTCCAAATGGATCGATCTACTGGCCAGGGACCATGGGAGCGGTTTTTAAACAGAGCTATCAGGGACAGAATGTGCCAGTGCTGAAACACATTGGGTAATAGTGATGCTACCCAATGGCATGTAGAGTAGAGCTGGGATGACGAATACCACTGTTTGTGTTTGAAAGTGTTTTAGAGGCAGTAAAAAGGCTGGGCCGACCATTGCAAGTCACAACCTGGAAGGCCTATGGTTTTATTAATATTTCCACACAAGGAAAAGAGGAAGAGCCATGCTATGCTAATGTTTTTATTCCCTTGGTTATGCGGGATACTGCCAAAAATATCACAAGGTGTTATTATTCCAACCGAAAGGCATACGTACGTACTTCAAACCACGAGACAATACATAATTCAGGAAAATAAAAGGTTTGGTTGTGTTGGAAGGAAAACAATGGAATACATTAATGAGCCACGTATGACAAGAATAACAGTACTTTATGAATATTTGCAATTCAAGTGAGGATAAGGCAGAGTTCGTGGAACAAGGTTAATGACAAATCGTAAAAACCAAAGTCTTTGAGCTACATTCTTCTCCTCATTCAAAGCATACTGAGTTATGCTATGTATTCTGAAGCAGTTACAGTGCCTTGCGAAAGTATTCGGCCCCCTTGAACTTTGCGACCTTTTGCCACATTTCAGGCTTCAAACATAAAGATATAAAACTGTATTTTTTTGTGAAGAATCAACAACAAGTGGGACACAATCATGAAGTGGAACAACATTTATTGGATATTTCAAACTTTTTTAACAAATCAAAAACTGAAAAATTGGGCGTGCAAAATTATTCAGCCCCTTTACTTTCAGTGCAGCAAACTCTCTCCAGAAGTTCAGTGAGGATCTCTGAATGATCCAATGTTGACCTAAATGACTAATGATGATGAATACAATCCACCTGTGTGTAATCAAGTCTCCGTATAAATGCACCTGCACTGTGATAGTCTCAGAGGTCCGTTAAAAGCGCAGAGAGCATCATGAAGAACAAGGAACACACCAGGCAGGTCCGAGATACTGTTGTGAAGAAGTTTAAAGCCGGATTTGGATACAAAAAGATTTCCCAAGCTTTAAACATCCCAAGGAGCACTGTGCAAGCGCTAATATTGAAATGGAAGGAGTATCAGACCACTGCAAATCTACCAAGACCTGGCCGTCCCTCTAAACTTTCAGCTCATACAAGGAGAAGACTGATCAGAGATGCAGCCAAGAGGCCCATGATCACTCTGGATGAACTGCAGAGATCTACAGCTGAGGTGGGAGACTCTGTCCATAGGACAACAATCAGTCGTATATTACACAAATCTGGCCTTTATGGAAGAGTGGCAAGAAGAAAGCCATTTCTTAAAGATATCCATAAAAAGTGTCGTTTAAAGTTTGCCACAAGCCACCTAGGAGACACACCAAACATGTGGAAGAAGGTGCTCTGGTCAGATTAAACCAAAATTGCAACACAGCTGAACACATCATCCCCACTGTCAAACATGGTGGTGGCAGCATCATAGTTTGGGCCTGCTTTTCTTCAGCAGGGTCAGGGAAGATGGTTAAAATTGATGGGAAGATGGATGGAGCCAAATACAGGACCATTCTGGAAGAAAACCTGATGGAGTCTGCAAAAGACCTGAGACTGGGACGGAGATTTGTCTTCCAACAAGACAATGATCCAAAACATAAAGCAAAATCTACAATGGAATGGTTCAAAAATAAACATATCCAGGTGTTAGAATGGCCAAGTCAAATTCCAGACCTGAATCCAATCGAGAATCTGTGGAAAGAACTGAAAACTGCTGTTCACAAATGCTCTCCATCCAACCTCACTGAGCTCGAGCTGTTTTGCAAGGAGGAATGGGAAAAATGTCAGTCTCTCGATGTGCAAAACTGATAGAGACATACCCCAAGCGACTTACAGCTGTAATCGCAGCAAAAGGTGGCGCTACAAAGTATTAACTTAAGGGGGCTGAATAATTTTGCACGCCCAATTTTTCAGTTTTTGATTTGTTAAAAAAGTTTGAAATATCCAATAAATGTCGTTCCACTTCATGATTGTGTCCCACTTGTTGTTGATTCTTCACAAAAAAATAGTTGTATATCTTTATGTTTGAAGCCTGAAATGTGGCAAAAGGTCGCAAAGTTCAAGGGGGCCGAATACTTTCGCAAGGCACTGTATATCTATATATGTCCATCATCCTTTCCAAGCTGACACATTAAGATCAGCACTCCACATGCTGGCCAATTAATGTGTTGGACAATTGCCATGGGTAGATTCCATGGAATATGAGCTGCCCCCCTTTGTCTAATGGAAAGGAAATACACACAAAATGCTCCACACGTGTTACGTGACCCTCAATTGTGCTTTTGAAATGTGTATTTTAATGTTGCTCTAATTTGACAGCATTAACCAATTGTGCTCCATCAGCAGAGAGAGGCTGAGAGGGCCTTCCTCCTACCCTCAGTCCAGCTCTCTGCCCTTGGACCAGCTGGCTCATAACAGCACCACACTCACCCTCAACAAATCACTTTTGTCTCCATCCATCAAAGTAACATTCATATTCCAAACCCGCCCACTGCTATCTTGGACTGTACTGTATGTCTTAATTACCTTGGGCCATGCCAGGAGAAGACGACCTCACTGTATCAGCTCCCTCGTACTGTCAGTTACCAAACACTTAGACCCCACCAGGGACTTTGAGACTCTTTCAAACCTCGCCCTCCATCGCGTTGGGTAGCAGCGGCGCAGGGGGCTTGGGTATCAGAAACCCGGGACAATGGCAACAACTGCACATCTAATTTAGTCCCTTGTTTATCGTGAGTTTGTAACAGGATCTGGACTACAATACCATGGAGCACAATGGAATGGCGATCAGGTTGCTATTGTTTTTCAAGCTAATTAGACCTCAGGCATGCCAACGAATCCTCCGAGGTGCACCCCCAGAGTCAAACGACTGCTAAAAGCGGCACCGTTAGAAAATGACCCTATAAGTCCATGGTATTTGGGGATGTGTAACGTGGCGGCCCAGTTATCTCGTCGTTATATGGTCCGATGATGGCAGGCCAGGGATTCAACAGGACACTTAGGGAGAAGGGTGTCCACACCACACGGGCGTTGTTTTTGCTTTTAGGGAGGTTTAATGTGGCCCTCTTAATCTTTTTTTGTGTGCTGCCAATTCACATTGTCCTATCCAGGACTGTCACTTGAGCCAAGCAGGGGATTGGTTAACAGAAGGGGTGGTGTGGACTGTTGCCTATACACTTTACCCAGCCATTTTCCTTCATACTGTACGTACTTCTAAACCAATCAACCCAAGCCTCAGAACAAAGGATTATAATCAGTCTATTCTTAGAGGAAAGGTTTACGGTAACGCTGACTCTATTATTATGTTATAATTAGCTCAACAAGAGTAGTCCAATAAATGTGAATAATTTGACTCATACACTTTAAATGTCTTTATATGTATATCTATTGTGACAGCTCTGCCACTAGTTAGCTCCCTCATCTATAAATGTGGTTTGCTCCATTCTCACTTCACCTATAGGGCTTGCCTGTTGATTGTGAAATTCTACACAGTTACATCAAGATAAAGCTGTAACCAACCCAGTTTTGTGGAAACAACCTCTGACCTTAAAGCATTAGCCTCTGACCTGCGACAGGTGGAAAGAGTGTCTTTTCAGCGAATTGGACCAAGTGTGAGGGGCCGCTAGCATCTCCTCTCAGCACTCCGGACAAATATTATCATTTTGCTGAGGACTACCGAGATGAGGATGGTGCAGACTACATGTGAGGTCCAGTAACACATGTTCTCCAGGAGTGAATGCTGTGTCTGGGCATATAGAGCGTCTAGGAAGAGATGATCCACAGTGCAAAACAACCCAGACACCTGTCTCACTTTCAGTTGCACACAGCACACTCATAAAGCCAGCTAGGACTAAGAAGTTAGAGTGGTAATAGAGTGGTTATAGAAAAGTAATATATTACGGGGCCTTTAATTGACTAATTTTCATACTAGCGTAGCACAAGGGGATTTGTGAAACTCACTCTTCAACCTGAAGTGTACCCACTTGTCCCACTGAATGGCTAGCTTTTCACCTGGCGTGACTTGTAAAACACTTGGGGAGGGTGTTCACGTGTGCTAGCAAGGCAGAGGTTCTGGGTTTAAGCCTCGTGATAGCTGAATCAGGAGAAAGTGGTACTCGCTAAGCAAGCAGCATGTCATCTGCTACAAATGGTTCCATGACGGATCTGCAGATACACTCAGCTCAACATGTCATCTGCTACAAATGGTTCCATGACGGATCTGCAGATACACTCAGCTCAACGATGGGGTCGCTGTGGGGTCACTGTGGAGTAAGTTTGGGGTGTGAATGTAGCACATGGGGATGTGTGAAACTCACTCAGCCTGAAGTGTCCCAACATGCACCGCCCAATAGCTAGAGGAGGAGTAGGTCAGATAAGCTTTTCCAATATGTGTCGGCAATCTCTCCCTGGTCTGTCCTCATCACGGGGGAGATTGCTTGCAAGTGGCCCTCGGAGACTCAGCCTTACGTGGCTCCGATGGCAAACAAGTTTTGTGGGGAGTTCAGGGAGAGTTCCCGGGCCAGCAGGGCCAGGCCAGGTGACACATCAAAGCGTCCCACTGCGCTGTTATCCCCAGAATGCGACACTGTGGTTTCGGCAAGTTTGCCTCTGATCAGGAGGGTCGGGTCGGTCAAAGAGAGGCTCGCCAAATGCAGGGGACTTGGGCGTGGGCTCGATTTGAAACGTAGGCTGTACAGTTTGAAAAAGCCATTCGCTTGCCGTCTTTCTGAATGGAGTCTGGACTGTGCAAGTAGATAATATGTATTTATTAAAGAAAAAAGTAAAGGCTCTTATTTTTGCTTTTCTTCAGCTGTCTGCTCTTGCTTTTTGAATATAAAAGCATTCATATAATTTAGCAGACACTCTTATCCAGAGTGACATACAGGAGCAATTAGGGTTAAGTGCTTTGTTCAAGGTCACATCAGCAGAGTTTTCTCTTAATCGGCTCAGGGATTCAAACCAGCAACCTTTTGGTTGTTGGCTCAACACTCTTAACTGCTAGGCTACCTGCCACCCATTTTATAGCCTGCCTCAATGAGAATGGCAATCATTGTGTTATATTTGATGATGATTGAATGCACATATTATTAATACAAAGCTACATAGCTATAGAGTTTAAGAAACTATTTGTGATTTTTGCCTGTTCTAATGCAATGCTGGTAATGTGCTTAACTTAATGACATCAACATAGTAATTTACAATGTCAGGAAGATCTTATGGGAGGAGACAGGTTAAAGATGGATTTTTAAGCCTTGAGACAATTGAGACCTGGATTGTGTATGTGTGCCATTCAGAGGGTGAATGGGCAAGACACAATATTTAAGTGCCTTTGAATGGGGTAGTAGGTGCCAGGCGCACCGACCGGTTAAAGTGCTACTGGGTTTTTCACGCTATACAGTTTCCCATATGTATCAAAAATGGCCCACCACCCAAAGACATCCAGCCAACTTGACACAACTGTGGGAAGCATTGGAGTCAACATGGTCCAGCATCCCTGTGGAATGCTTTCGACACCTTGTAGATGCCATGCCTGGCAAATTGAGGCTGGTCTGAGGTCAAAAGAGGTGCAACTCAGTATTAAGAATTTCCACCTAATGTTTTGAAAACTCAGGTTATATTGAGATGTCAAGAGAGTGAGACACTAAGACATTCTCACACTGGTGCTTCACCAATGCCCTCTGCTGGAGGAGGTTTTGTCAGGTTTTCTGGAGAAAATCACAGACGTAAGAACAATAGCAAACACTTCACCTAAACTGAATTTTCTGTTTTTCTGATTAAGATACCCACACACAAACACACCTGTCAACACTACAGGGCTCAGGTTATATGGGGGCCATTTGGGTTCCCTCTTTCAGTCGCACATCGTCATTTTTTACAGTAGCCTGTAGGCCATTTTGGAAAAAGACACTAATTAGCTCACTTACGGCCCACCAACTGACTCTGTCATCTCGTGGCTATTGAGAAGAGAAGAGGCAGCCCCCTGCTTCTCCCAGCTGCTCAAATACATTATTGTAGAAAACCCTCTGTCTGACCAGCTGTCTCATTATTTTCATCACACAATCCTCCTAAAGTCCTCCAAAACCACATGTTTTAAATATGGCAGCGTGTCTGTCTGACCGTTGAAAGTCACATCAGGTGCACTTACTGTTTCAAAGGCCCTATCAGGTGGCTGCTGAGGGACTCTTAGGAACAGTGAAGTTCCTTTGTTTAGAGCCACTGTTGCATGTAGAAATTAGGTCACACAATTTGTCTCTCAAATTTCTGACAATGAAGGTGTACCCAATACGAAAAATGTCTCATCATGAACAATGAGAATTATCAGTCTGCATATTTTAGCTGGCAAACCATGGTCTGTTAGCCTGGCTGACGTGGTACACAGCAAGGGAGAGCTGACAGGAGTGTTTTTTGGTACCGTATTTGTTCAATAATTGGTGTGAGCTTTGATTGGTTCTCTCAAACTTTTTTATTTTCTAGGGTGTTGAGACTAGGGTGTTGAGAAATTCAACAGTTGCATTGGAAGGGGGGCGGCGTGCTGGGCCTGTGAGTAGCTGTCCATGTGGGTGTTTGAGTGAGAAAGACACAGAGGAGAAGCAATCAATACAAATCACAGCCCCCTTCATTATCGACACATCATGCTTACAACATCAAGGAGCCCTGCCAGACTCTGAAGTCAGGAAGACTTTGAGTTTGGTGTCAGCCAGACTAATGGTCTGTATGATTGCTGAGTGGACCTACTTTAGTGGATTTGTTATACAGTTGAAGTCAGAAGTTTACATACACTTAGGTTGGAGTCATTAAAACTTGTTTTTCAACCACTCCACAAAATTCTTGTTAACAAACTATGGTTTTTGCAAGTCGGTTAGGACATCTACTGTGTGCATGACACAAGTAATTTTTCCAACAATTGTTTACAGACAGATTATTTCATTTATAATTCACTGTATCACAATTCCAGTGGGTCAGAAGTTTACATGAACTATGTTGACTATGCCTGTGGATGTATTTCAAAACAAAACCATGTTTTGCATTAAGTACACAAAGGGTTTAGAGAAAAAGAAAGCAATCCTGGAAAAGCACTGGCATATTCTGCAATCAGACAAAAGAAAATACACACCTCTTCAAGGAACCTCCACTGGTGGTCTATAAGCGTGGTTACAATATTGGAGGTGTAATTGTATTTATTTTTTTCGTTTCACCTTTATTTAACCAGGTAGGCAGGTTGAGAACAAGTTCTCATTTGCAACTGCGACCTGGACAAGATAAAGCGTAGAATAAAGAAGATAACAAGATAACACATGGAATAAACAAAACATACAGTCAATAATACAGTAGAACAAAAGAAAACAAAAAGTCTATATACAGTGAGTGCAAATGAGGTAAGTTAAGGAAATAAATAGGCCATGGTGGCGAAGTAATTACAATATAGCAATTAAAAACTGGAATGGTAGATCGGCAGAAGATGAATGTGCAGGTAGAGATACTGGGGTGCAAAGGAGCAAAATAAATAAATAAATACCAGTATGGGGATGAGGTAGGTAGGTAGATAGATGGGCTGTTTACAGATGGGCTATGTACAGGTGCTGTGATCTGTAAGCTGCTCTGACAGCTGGTGCTTAAAGCTAGTGAGGGAGATGTGAGTCTCCAGCTTCAGAGATTTTTGCAATTCGTTCAAGTCATGGGCAGCAGAGAACTGGAAGGAAAGACGACCAAACGAGGAATTGGCTTTGGGGTGACCAGTGAGATTTGCCTGCTGGAGCGCGTGCTACGAGTGGGTACTGCTATGGTGACCAGTGAGCTGAGATAAGGCGGGGCTTTACCTAGCAGAGACTTGTAGATAACCTGTTGCCAGTTGTTTTGGCGACGAGTATGAAGCGAGGGCCAACCAACGAGAGCGTACAGGTCGCAATGGTGGGTAGTGTATGGGGCTTTGGTGACAAAACGGATGGCACTGTGATAGACTGCATCCAGTTTGTTGAGTAGAGTGTTGGAGGCTATTTTATAGATGACATCACCGAAGTCGAGGATAGGTAGGATGGTCAGTTTTACGAGGGTATGTTTGGCAGCATGAGTGAAGGATGCTTTGTTGCGACATAGGAAGACGATTCTAGATTTAAATTTGGATTGGAGATGCTTAATGTGAGTCTGGAAGGAGAGTTTACAGTCTAACCAGACACCCAGGTATTTGTAGTTGTCCACGTATTCTAAGTCAGAGCCGTCCAGAGTAGTGATGCTGGACGGGCGAGCAGGTGCGGGCAGTGATCGATTGAAAAGCATGCATTTAGTTTTACTTGCATTTAAGAGTAGTTGGAGGCCACGGAAGGAGAGTTGTATGGCATTGAAGTTCGTCTGGAGGTCAGTTAACACAGTGTCCAAAGAGGGGCCAGAAGAATACAGAATGGTGTCGTCTGCGTAGAGGTAGATCAGAGAATCACCAGCAGCAAGAGCAACATCATTGATGTATACAGAAAAGAGAGTCGGCCCGAGAATTGAACCCTGTGGCACACCCATAGAGACTATCAGAGGTCCGGACAACAGGCCCTCCGATTTGACACACTGAACTCTATCAGAGAAGTAGTTGGTAAACCAGGCGAGGCAATCATTTGAGAAACCAAGGCTGTCGAGTCTTCCAATAAGAATGTTATGATTAACAGAGTCGAAAGCCTTGCCCAAGTCGATGAATATGGCTGCACAGTACTGTCTCTTATTGATGGCGGTTACGATGTCGTTTAGAACCTTGAGCATGGCTGAGGTGCACCCATGACCAGCTCTGAAACCAGATTGCATAGCGGAGAAGGTATGGTGGGATTCGAAAGGGTCAGTAATCTGTTTGTTAACTTGGCTTTCGAAGACCTTAGAAAGACAGGGTAGGATAGATATAGGTCTGTAGCAGTTTGGGTCTAGAGTGTCACCCCCTTTGAAGAGGGGGATGACCGCGGCAGCTTTCCAATCTTTGGGAATCTCAGACGATACGAAAGAGAGGTTGAACAGGCTAGTAATAGGGGTTGCAACAATTTCGGCGGATAATTTTAGAAAGAGGGTCCAGATTGTCTAGCCCGGCTGATTTGTAGGGGTCCAGATTATGCAGCTCTTTCAGAACATCAGCTATCTGGATTTGGGTAAAGGAGAAATGGTGGGGGCTTTGGCGGGTTTCTGTGGAGGGTGCCGGGCAGTTGATTGGGGTAAGGGTAGCCATGTGGAAAGCATGGCCAGCCGTAGAGAAATGCTTATTGAAATTCTCAATTTTAGTGTATAATCAATTTAATCAATAATAATAATCGATTATAGATAGTTTGGTGAGATCTGACATGCCCGTTGAGCCCACTCAGACACTCTTGACACCTATCCCAAATGGGAACTACAAATGTGGCTCATGCGCACAGTGCAATAGCACTATAAAAATGTTTTTCTTCAGATACCCACATACAGGTTGAACGATCCCTGTTAGGGGTATCATCTCATGCAAGACCAAGGGAGTAATCTATCTCATCACCTGTTCATATGGAAAAGCCTACGTCGAGCAAATGAAAATACAATTAAAACAAAGCATAGCTGAACACCACAGCTCAATCAGGTGTAAGAACATTGACTATCTAGCAGGAGCTCACTTTGTTGAAGCTAACCATCCCATCTCCTCCCTCAAATACACAGGTATTGAGCATGTTGCTCTACCAAGGAGAGGAGGTAATATCGAGATCCTACTACTATAAAGGGAGGCTTACTGGATATCCTATCTAAAAACATTGACCCCTAGTTCTCTGAATATTGACTTTGCTCTCAGGCCCTTCTAATGAACAAATGTTTCCTTTATGAACAAGTCTTATTTTTATTTTTACAGCTTATTAGCTTACACCTAATATGTTCCCCTGCTCATTATGTATTCAAGTTGAACCAAAAGACTACATGTAACAAAAATGAAATGATATACAAAATTATTAGGTGAAATTGAATGATACAATAATGTTGATGCTAATATGATGTACAATATTCCATTATGTTTCTATATGATAACAAATAGCGTAATGTATTTAACATGCCAGATGCTATTTTTAAACAGTTTCAGTAATTCATTTTGATTAACTTAATCATTATGACACACCCCTCACTATAGTCATTGGTTACACACATTTTACTTTGTTATGTTTGTCTACATAACCTGGTTCAAGTATTCATGACATTACCCTGAGGAAGGCACAGTGATGCTGAAACGTTGGTAAATACCCATTAAATTGCTGGGAGATTATACATGGAGTGTGCAACTTCCTTTATTTTGATAGTTTATAGTTTATTCGCAGTTAGTCAGCTCCTCCACACAAACTATTATTCTGGGTGTGTGCCAGCTCATGTTTTTTTTAATCTGTATTTCAAGGCCTAACTTCAAACTCAGTGCATCTTTGCTTGACATCATGGGAAAATCAAAAGAAATCAGCATAGACCTCAGAATTTCTTTTTGCGCCTTCACAAGTCTGGTTCATCATTGGTAGCAATTTCCAAACGCCTGAAGGTACCACGTTCATCTGTACAAACAATAGTACGCAAGTATAAACACCATGGGACCACGCACCTGTCATACCGCTCAGGAAGGAGACGCTTTCTGTCTCCTAGAGATGAACGTACTTTGGTGCGAAAAGTGCAAATCAATCCCAGAACAACAGCAAAGGACCTTGTGAAGATGCTGGAGGAAACAAGTACAAAAATATCTATATCCACAGTAAAACGAGTCCTATATAGACATAACCTGAAAGGCAGCAAGGAAGAAGCCACTCCTCCAAAACCGCCATAAAAAATGCCAGACTACGGTTTGCAGCTGCACATGGGGACAAAGATCGTACTTTTTTGAGAAATGTCCTCTGGTCTGATGAAACAAAAATAGAACTGTTTGGCCATAATGACCATTGTTATCTTTGGATGAGAAAGGGGAGGCTTGGAAGCCAAAGAACACCATCCCAAACGTGACACACAGGGGTGGCAGCATCATGTTGTGGGGGTGCTTTGCTGCAGGAGGGACTGGTGCACTTCACAAAATAGATGGCATCATGAGGATGGACAATTATTGGGATATATTGAAGCAACATCTCAAGACATCAGTCAAGAAGTTAAAGCTTGGTCGCAAATGGGTCTTCTAAATGGACAATAACCCCAAGCATACTTCCAAAGTTGTGGCAAAATCGCTTAATGACAACAAAGTCAAGGTATTGGAGTGGCCATCACAAAGCCCTGACCTCAGTCCTAAAGAAAATTTGCGAGCAGAACTGAAAAAGCGTGTGCGAGCAAGGAGGTCTACAAACCTGACTCAGTTACACCCGTTCTGTCAGGAGGAATGGGTCAAAATTCACCCAACTTATTGTGGGAAGCTTGTGGAAGGCTACCCGAAACGTTTGACTAAAGTTAAACAATGTAATGGCAATGATACCAAATACTAATTGAGTGTGTGTAAACTTCTGACCCACTGGGGATGTGATGAAAGAAATTAAAGCTGACATAAATAATCTCTCTACTATTATTCTGACTGATTCTGATTCACATTCTTAAAATAAATTGTTGATCCTAACTGACCTAAAACAGGGAATTTTTACTAGGATTAAATGTTAGGAATTGTGAAAAACTGAGTTTAAATGTATTTGGCTAAGGTGTATGTAAACTTCCGACTTCAACTGTATATCACCTATCTTGGCTAGCTAGCTGTAAGTCTCAGACTAGACACATCCATACGACCACAGGGTCATTAAGGGAAGCAAAGTCTTTGGACTGTGTAGTAAAGCTCTAATGTACTCACTGATTTGCATTTGCATATACATTCCCCCAGTGACTAATTCACACAGTATCAGGTATGAAGGTAAGACCCAGATGAAGACATGTCAAATTAACAATGGTTTAATGATCCAACAGGGGCATACAATAGACAGGTCAAGGCAGTCATGGGTCAGTAAACCAGAGGAGGTGCAATGGTACCGGATGGCAGGCTCAGGGTCAAGGTAGGCAGAGTAGTCAGGCAGGCGGGCTCAGTGTCAGGACAGGCAAGGGTCAAAACCAGGAGGGCGAGAAAAGGAGACTGGGAAAAGCAGGATCTGAGAACAAAAATGCTGGTTGACTTAGCAAACAAGACGAACTGGCAACAGACAAACAGAGGACACAGGTATAAATACACAGGGGATAATGGGGAATATGGGCGACACCTGGAGGGGGGTGGAGAAAATCACAAAGACAGGTGAAACAGATCAGTTTGTGACACACAATTTTGCCAGTAAATAACATTTCATTTTTTTATCAGAATGCTCATTAGTGTAAAACACAACACTGGCTATAATGTCATCGTGGCTCTGCTGAGTGAACAGCATTTGTTGTGTTGTTTGCGCCTATTTACACCTCGGCAGTTTAATTATGAACGTACACCTCCAGAACCCGCTAATTCGCTTATTTATATATTTTCTAGTGGAACATTCATTTGCCACCATTGCCTGCGCAGCAGAATGCAATTACCCTATTGTGACTTTATAATCCTCTCATGCCAGACTCACACCATGTATTTCTGAGCAGTGGCATTACAGTTTTCTCTCAGTCAGATATAATACTATTTGTATGCTGCAGTACTATTTTCAGTTTTTCTAAAATGTCCATGTCAATCATTTCTCTCCCCTTTATCACATGGTCCATGTCCAGCATTTTCATAAAGTAATATTCTACACATGTTAAACTTCTTATTGCTCGGGGCAGTATTGAGTAGCTTGGCTGAATAAGGTGCCCAGAGGTGCCCAGAGTGAACTACTTGCTACTCAGTCCCAGTTGCTAATATATGCATATCATTAGTATATTTGAATAGAAAACACTCTGATGTTTCTAAAACTGTTTGAATGATGTCTGTGAGTATAACAGAACTCATATGGCAGGCAGTACCCTGAGAAAAAATCCAACCAGGAAGTGGGAAATCTGAGGTTGGTCGTTTTTCAACTCATTCCCTATTGAAGATACAGTGGGATATTGGTCATGTTGCACTTCATAAGGCTTCCACTAGATGTCAACAGTCTTTAGAACCTAGGTTGATGCTTCTACTGTAAAGTGAGGGCGAATGAGAGGGGAATGAGTCAGAGGTCTGGCAGAATGCTTTGAGCTCGTGACGCTCATTCACGTGAGAGCGAGCTCTGTTCCATCGCAATTCTACAGACAAAATAATTATTCGCTTGGAACATTATTGAAGATTTAAGTTTAAAAAAATCCTACAGATTGATTCTATACATTGTTTGACATGTTTTTACGGACTGCAACTGAACTTTTTGACATTTCGTCTGCTCCTAGTGAACGCGCTTCGTGAGTTTGGATTTGTTCCCAAAACACGCAAAACAAAAGTAGCTATTTGGACATAAATTATATATGAATATTTATAATGCAATTTCTGACTAAAGTTGACTGCACAATATATTTTTGGCTTGTTTGGTCTCTGAGCGCCATACTCAGATTATAGCATGGTTTGCTTTTTCTGTAAAGCTTTTTTGAAATCTGACACATTAAGGAGAAGTATATCTAAAGTTCCATGCATAACACTTGTCTTTTCTTCAACATTTATAGTGAGTATTTCTGTAAATTGATGTGGCTCTCTGCAAAATCACCCGGATGTTTTTGGAACTACTGAACATAACGAGCCAATGTATACTGAGGTTTTTTGATATAAATATGAACTTTATCGAACAAAACATATATGTATTGTGTAACATGAAGTCCTATGAGTGTCATCTGATGAAGATCATCAAAGGTTAGTGATTAACTTTATCTATATTTCAGATTTTTTGACTCCTCTCTTTGGATGGCTGTGTTTTTCTGTGACTTGGCTCTGACCTTACATAATTACTTGTCGTGCTTTCGCCGTAAAGCCTATTTGAAATCGGACACTGTGGTGGGATTAACAAGAAGTGTATCTTTAAAATGGTGTGAAATACTTCTATGTTTGAAGAATTGTAATTATGGGATTTCTGTTGTTTTGAATTTGGCACCCTGCAATTTCACTGGCTGTTGTCATATCGATCCCGTTAGCGGGATCTCAGTCCTAAGAATTAAAGAACTAACAGAAATAAACAACAAGCCTCAGATAATCTCCACATTGTTCAATCACCGTTTACATTGTTTTCCCACACAGAGGTCTCGACAAAATCACCCAGCAATTTCCCTCTCTCTCTCTTCCCCTCATTCACAGATAAGCTGGAGATGAGAGAGTGATAAGGGATGTGTTGTGCTGAATTAATAGTGCCAGTTTGGGCTGACTGTTCCAGGGAATGCACTGCCTCTTGCATACAACTAAGGAATAGCACCATCAGAAAACCTATGTTTATTCTCTTGGAGGTACTGTTGAATTCAGGGCAGTCTTCCAGAATAACTAATTGATTGTGTAACATAGCGAGAAGCAACCATTTTGAGAGTTGAGTTGAGTTGTCACAAGCTCTGATTCAGCTCAGGAGTTGTTTTCCAACGTTAAAAACACAAAACGTGCAATGTTTACTGGGATGCAAACACCTTTAAAAGTTTAACAGGAACCTGTTTTTCTCACTTTGTGCTTGAAACAATTTGTCTGTGTAAATGTGTGTGGGTAATTATAGCACAAGGCTGTTGGCTATGAAAATCTCTACTATGACAATTCATAACATTCACATGTGTGGTTTCACTAGGGGAGCTTTAGACGTCAATAATGTAATCATACAATCTGAAGTGGAATAGAGTGACAGCAAATATGGTGTTTTCTTTACATGCACAGACACTAGCTCTCATATGAATATGCCACTCTCTGAAGTGTCAAGTGGGTAGTAGGCCTACTGTAGTTGTGAATCATCCTTTCAGTTTCAGTCAGTCAAATTCAGCACTTCAACCGGTCCTCAATCACTGGACCCTGCTTCCTAAAAGAGGTGAGAATGGCTGCCTGTTATTGTAACTCACTAAAAAGCTTTATTGACCTTGATCAGGTCTCCACAAGTGCTTTAAGCTGAGATAAAAGACCAGATAACACGTAAGCGGCAATGATTTATTCCTGCTTCCCCTTCAGTCAAGCTGACATCTATTAAATTCTGACATTGTAAAAACGTTAAGACCCATAGCAAGCTCCAATAAAGCAGCTCCTCCATCAGGCATGACCGCTGGTTAATGAGCTCTGCCATATACTAGTGTGACACAGGACATGAACATGGTCATCTTGTGTTTTATTCAGTATATGACTGAATCATGGTTGTTTGTTGTTTGGTTGTTTGTTGGTCATACAGCCCTGTAGGTGTGACACGGGAACATGTGTTAGGGATAGATAATTGTTCAATATAATTTTCTCTCAGCTGACCCAAACAATTATTAAACAGAACCAAGAGGGTCTAATAAATCCAGGCCTGGTACCAGAACCAAATACATAGGCTGGGTAAATTGTTTTATGACAGAGTTTGATATTTTAGTATTGAGAAATGTGTTATAGTGTGTTTAGGGTATAAGCTACATGTACGTATTTGGCATAACAGCGAAATGCATATGAACAAAAACCTAATATGCAACAAATATAAGAGCATCCTACAATACCTTTACGAACAACATCCCCCGACCCTGCAGCAAATGCTAGTTTGTGCCTCACACACATAGTGCAGGATGCTTTAAGTTATCAGAATGCTTTCTCTTCTCATTTAAGAAGGAGGTTTATTGGACCTTCCTTAGAACACCTTGGTTCTGTTTACTGATTGACTGGGTCAGCAGAGAGACAATAATCTTGAACATTCAATTTTCCCATTCACATAGGCCTAGTCGTGTTGTTCTGGCCACACAGGGCTTACATTCATACTGGCCAATCAGACAATAGCATCATAGGTCGGCAATTGTGAGTGTCATTGTCATACTCAAAGCATTATTGATGAACCATGAATGTCATGACTATGGCTGAAGAAAATGTAATGATGATGATAACAAGTGAAGTGCAGTGGCTGGTTCAATAGGTTTGGGGTCTGTGTGTTTACCCAGGGCTTTGAAGCTACAGTACAGTATGGATACTGGAGCTGAGGCTTTTGGGCTTAAGATAGACTGGGGAAAATAGAGAGAAAGCAAAAGAAGAGAGAGGGAGAGTGACGAGAGAGAGAGAGAGAGAGAGAGAGAGAGAGAGAGAGAGAGAGAGAGAGAGAGCTATGCCAGGACAAATCAAGGTTTGGAGAGGATTAAAATCTGGTCTCAGTATACTAGCCTCTAGAAACAAACACAGTCCTCAGCAGTGTACAAATCCTCCATGCTGGCCCTGTGAGTCTCCACACTGCCATCCATGGCTGACTACCCTTGCAGATGTAAGCATCGCCTTACTTTGATCAAGGCTTTATCATGCATTGCTAAACCCTGGCCATATCAGACTTAGCCAGGCCTACGCTTTAAATCATTTAATTATTCCCTGACAGTCCAGTAGATGGTGCCAAAGCAGTGTCATAGAGCTGAGATAAACTGAGTGTTCTGCCAGGCAGATATCCCCACAGATGGGGAGGAAGTGGGTCTGATGAACAGGGTTTTCACCACCACTGAGGGGGTGAGATTTGGATGAGTGGGTGGAAAGGGAGATGTTGTGAAAATAGGAGGTCTAAAGTTCCCCCCCCCCCCCCCCCCCCCACCGCTAACAAGATTTACTAAACATCTGCTGTGTTCTGCAGATTGATCTGTTATTTATGTAACCATGCGTTCCTTTTAATGCCCTGCTTGCACAAAGGCTTGGGTGTATTTTTACATGTAATACCTCACGTCCCTTTAATCTGGCATCCTCTTAACGGTGTGCATCTATTCTAAACACTGCCACATCCCTAGCTCTAAGCTCCTTAGTGTGAAAAGATGCACAAATATGTAAATTGATGTTTTTTTTCATCTTGCTTTCTTTCTCTCCCTGGGAGACAAATGTTTATTTTCAATAGAATTGAATACATTGAAGTTTAAAATGGATAATTCTTAATCCTAAGAACATCCTTCTTTCCATTTCATATAGGCTACATAATATTTGTGGTGAAGATGCGCTACAGTACAAAATTAACCTACATGCCTAACTAGTAGATAGTATCTAAGACTATATAACTAATTTATATATATGTTTAAATTCAATGGGTCATCAAATTATTTAGGAAAACAATTAGAACCTTTATCTGTCAGTGATTGGCTACTTCCACCACTGTGATTTTCAGTTGCTAGAGTAGACTAGAAGTTCTTTTTCTTATCTGTGAAATGTCCATTGAACGCAACACTTTGTATGAGGGTGAATAGGTAACTGATTGAGTTCTCCTTTTCTTATAGTTAATTGGATAGTCTGCACAACGTACACTGAATGTACAAAACATTAGGAACAACCTAATATTGAGTTGCATCCCTTTTGCCATCAGAGCAGTCTAAATTTGTCAGGGCATAGACTCTACAAGGTGTCAAAGCGTCCCAAACGGATACTGGCCCATGTTGACTCCAATGATTCCCACAGTTGTTTCAAGTTGACTTGCCTAGTTAATTTAAGGTTAAATAAAAAAGTTGTCTGGATGTCCTTTGTGTGGTGGACCATTCTTGATACACACAGGAAACTGTTGAGTGTGAAAAACTCAGCAGCATTGCAGTTCTTGAGACAAACCGGTGCTGCTTGCACCTACCCCGTTTAAAGGCACTTAATAAAAACTCTTAAGGATACACCCTTTTTTTCAATTTTCACCTAAAATGACATACCCAAATCTAACTGCCTGTAGCTCAGGCCCCGAAGCAAGGATATGCATATTCTTGGTACCATTTAAAAGTAAACATTTTGGACTTTGTGGAAATGTGAAAGGAATGTAGGAGAATATAACAGAATAGATCTGGTAAAATATAATACAAAGAATAAACCAACCGTTCTTTTGTATTTTTTTGTACCATCATCTTTGAAATGCAAGAGAAAGGCCATAATGTATTATTCCAGCCCAGGTGCAATATAGATTTTGTCCACTAAATGGCAGCAGTGTATGTGCAACGTTTTAGACTGATCCAATGAACCATTGTACTTCTGTTATAAATGTTGTATCAAGACTGCCCAAATGTGCCTAATATGTTTATTAATAACTTTTCATGTTCAAAACTATGCACTTTCCTCAAACAATAGCATGTTGTTCTTTCACTGTAATAGCTACCTTAAATTGGACAGTGCAGTTAGATTAACAATAATTTAAGCTTTCTGCCAATATCAGATATGTCTATGTCCTGGGAAACTTTCTCTAATTGCATTAGCCTATGTTAGCTCAACTGTCTTGTTGAACAGGAAGTACAGAAGGAGGCTGAGCACGCACCCTTGTGGGACCTCTGTGTTGAGGCTCAGCATAGTGGTGTTGTTTCCTACCTTCACCACCTGGGGGAGGCCCGTCAGGAAGTTCAGGACTGTGTTGCACAGGGCGGGTTTCAGACTTAGGGACCCAAGCTTAATGATGAGCTTGCAGGGTAGGATGGTGTTGACTGCTGAGCTATAGTCAATGAACAGTATTCTTACATAGGTATTCTTCTTGTCCAGATGGGATAGGGCAGTGTGCAGTTCAATGGCGATTGCATCATCAGTGGATCTATTGGGGCGGTATGCAAATTGAAGTGGGTCTAAGGTGTCGGGTAAGGTGGAGGGGATATGAACTACACTTGACACGGTGCAAACTGGAAACTAGCCTCTGAAAGCACTTCATGATGACAGAAGTGACTGCTAGTCATTTAGTTCAGTTACCTTTGCTTTCTTGGGTACAGGAGCAATGGTGGACATCTTGAAGCAGGTGAGGACAACAGACTGGGATAGGGAGAGATTGAATATGTCGGTAAACACTCCAACCAACTGGTCTGCGCATGCTCTGAGGATACCTAGGGATACCTTCTGGACTGGCAGCCTTGCAAGGGTTAACACACTTGAATGTCTTACTCACGTCGGCCGCGGAGAATGAGAGCCCACAGTCCTTGGGAGCGGACTGCGTCGGTGGCACTGTGTTATCCTCAAAGCAGTCGAAGGTGTTGAGCTTGTCCGGGAGCAAGACATCGGTGTCCGCAATGTGGCTGGTTTTCCCTTCGTAATCCATGATTATATGTAGACCCTGTCGTGTACGTCTCGTGTCTGAGCTGTTGAATTGCGACTCCACTTTGTGTCTATACTGACGTTTTATCTGTTTGATAATTACACTGTTTGTATTCAACCATATTCCCAGACACCTTGCCATGGTTAAATGCGGTGGTTCGCGCTTTCAGTTTTGATCTGTCCACAGTTTCTGGTTTGGGTAGGATTTAATATTTAAATATTTAATTAAATATTTACCAGTGGGAACAACATCCCCTATACACTTCTTGATGAACTCAGTCAACGTTTCGGTGTGTACGTCAATGTTATTCTCAGAGACAACCCGGAACACATCCCAGTCCGAGTGATCAAAACAATCTTGAAGCATGGATTCTGATTGCTCAGACCAGCATTGAATAGACCTTAGCATGGGTACTTCCTGTTTGAGTTTCTGCCTACAGGTGTCACGTTCTGACCTTTATTTCCTTTGTTTTGTCTTTATTTTAGTATGGTCAGGGCGTGAGTTGGGGTGGACAGTCTATGTTTTGTGTTTCTATGTCTTTCTATTTCTGTGTTCTCAATCAGAGGCAGGTGTCGTTAGTTGTCTCTGATTGAGAATCATACATAGGTAGCCTGTTTTTCACTGTTGGTTTGTGGGTGATTGTTTCCTGTGTCAGTGTTTGTGCCACACAGGACTGTTTCAGTTTGTTCACATTTATTGTTTTTGTATTTTGTGTTCATGTTGAGTTTTTCTTATTAAAACATGGACACTTACCACGCCGCATCTTGGTCCGATCCTTGCTACACCTCTTCAGAGGAAGAGGAAGAAATCAGCCGTTACAACAGGAAGGGAGGAGCAGAATGGAGTCGTGATCTGATTTGCGGAAGGGAGGGTCGGGGGAGTGCCTTGTAGCCATCCCAGAAGGGAGAGTAACAATGGTTGAGAGTTTGTAGCACGAGTACTACAGGCAATGTGTTGATAGAACTTTGGTAGCATTTTCTGCAAATTTGCTTTGTTAAAATCCCCAGATACAATAAATGTGGCCTGAGGATATGTGGTTTCCAGTTTGCACCGTGTCAAGTGTAGTTCCTTGAGGGTCGTCGTGGTATCCGCTTGAGGTGGAATATAAACAGATGTTACTATAATCGAAGAGAATCACAATCACACCATGAGTAGTTCATCAGGAAACATTCACCAGCGCCTTTCTTTTCCAGGAGAGTTATTTTTCCTGTCTGCGCAATGTACTGAGAACCCAGCTGGCTGGTTGGATGCGGACAGTATATCCGGAGAGAATCATGATTCTGTGAAACAGAGTATGTTACAGTCCCAGTCTCTGGAAGATGATCCTCTCCCTGAGCTCATCTACTTTATTGTCCAAGGACTGAACATTAGCGAGTAAAATACTCGGAAGCGGTGGTTGGTGCGCACGCCTCCTGAGTCGGACTAGTAGTTCACTTCGAATACCTCTTCTCCGCCGGTGAAGTCTTGGAGCAGCATCTGGGGTAAGTTCAATTGCACTGGAGGTAACGAACAAAGGATCCAATTTGGGAAAGTCTTATTTCTGGTCGTAATGCGGGTGACTTACCATCGCTCTGATACCCAAAAATAGTTTCCGGCTGTATGTAATAACACAAAAAACATTTTGGACCAATAATGTAAGAAATGACACACAAAAAAACAAAATAATTCAACGTTGCTTAGGAGCTAGAAGCAGAGCTGCCATGTCTGACAGCGCCATCTTACTCTTACCTGTCTATGTCTTGGAAATATCAGGTGTTCCTAATGTTTTGTACACTCAGTGTGTACTGGCTCTTGCTCATGTTGTGTAGTTGTGTAGAAGGGAGAAAGAACACAGAAAAATCTCAAGATGTATCCACAAAGAATGGGACAGGCTTTGGTGATTTCCCTGCATATTAGTGTAGTTATCTGGTGCGAAATGTGACGTGCTTAGTTTTCCAATGGGCACATTTTCATGTTGAATCTTCCTGCATGGCAGGAGCACAATAAGTCCTAGCCTTCACATTCTGATTGAAAATATTTATTTTCTTCACTTTTCAATTACAGCTTGCTCAACGCAGAAGCCCGTCTCCCGCATCGCTTGCCAATCCAAAAATGGAAGGAGGAGGGGGAGATAGACGTGTCCTGTCGAGACAAAATGAAAGATGGTATGCTAAATATTTCCATGACATCCAGGAGACATGGAGAGTAGGGTTGTCAGCGCATCTGAATAGAATGCAGTGTCAATGCATCATCCCCATCCAAAAACGATGACGATGACTGACTGGCTCTCCGAAGTGAACGTCTCAACATAAAAAAACGTCCGGTAAATAGGCCTGTATCTGTGTGTATAGAGAGCAAAGACGCTAGCGATAAAAGTTTAACCTAGTTTCTTGAATGAGTTCAAAAGTAATATCAAGAAATCCCTGCTGTGCTACTACTGCCATGTATACTCTACAGTGCAATTAATGCAGATTGAGGAAGGCTAAACCACTGTGGGGCTAAACCCCCATTTGCGTGTAGAGAAATGGCCTGGATAAGAGAAATAGAGTATATGTTCCCTCAGAGGATGTGGTTTAGAAAGTATACTTTCAGTGTTTCCGCTATTTGCATTTAAGATGTATAGATATGCACCCCCCCCCGCTAACTCTGCCACTGCTGCTGAAAAACATCCTAGGGGAAACACTGACTTTGATTCTCCATTGGTATTCATGACTGATATTTGGGCTAGTTGGGCCGGCCTACACCAGAGACCTAGTCTGCTGCTTTTAAACGAACCGCCCACCTCAATCAATGTGTTCATGGTCTACAGTTCCTCAGAGAAAAAAATTGGACTGACCCAATGCAACACTTAGAAACACTTATCCTTCCCCTCGTCAACAACAGACACAGAGGCTATTAGTTCAGAAGGATCTGAGTGAAGCAAAATCATTACTGTGAAACATTGGACTGCACTACCCTGCAGATTTATGTATAGGGTGTGAAAAGCTGACCACTAAAATTTCATTAGATCTTCAGGGGTTAAACCTACCAATCTAAAGTGTGGGAGCTATTCAGTGTTTTCTGAATTTCCTAGTGAGAAACATTGAGTATGGATGGTTTCATTTGTGTTCAAAGCTGGAAAAGCGCCATCTCACCCCATTCATCCTGATCATGTATTCATACAGTATGCAACACAGAGCCTCTCCCTGCCAGGCTTGGAGAAATTGCTAAATTTGTTCTTTATTTGCAGGGAAGAGAAGGGGAATCCGTTACCAATTGTTCTTTGAAGTTCTTCACAGACTATGTTGCTTTTTGGGTACCTCAGCCTGCTGTCCTCTGTCAACTCAAAATTTCCTCCTCTTAATAACCCGGTGAAGAGCCCTTTCTCTCTCCTCTGTACTCCAGCTTTTCTCTTTATTTGACAATCCACAGGCTCCTGCACAGTGACCCGGAGTGAGGAAAATTAAAAGATAAGGCCCTGTAGGGGAACGAGGATCATACAACTAATAAACTCTCCTGACCGTGAACGCTGCCAAGAAGACTTCGCCCTCGATACGCCCTAATTTCTTTTAGAGGCTTTTTTTCACTTAATTCAGAGCAACCCTTGCCAAGGCTTAGAGATGCCTTTTACGGCTTAGCTTTTCTCTTTCTTCCTCCTCTGCTACTCCTCTGTTAATAGCTCCCTCTCACCTAGACGGTCAATAATTCAGGATTTCCTAGTAAAGTGATAAGAGTACATGGCTTTCTAGGTGCCAGGAACATCCCCAACACTCTCGTCTCTAGTACCTGTTCAATAATTGGTAATGCATATTTCTTCTTAATGCTTTCATCGCTACAATTTTCTACCAGTTCACAATCTCCCATTCACAGGGTGACAGCTATAGAACATGGCAGAGGATGGGAAAGCAATAGACCCAGCCTCCTTTTGAGAAGTGTCCACTGCCAAAGTACAGTAAGTACATCATGTAGCTCACAGGGACATTATTGACGTGAAGTATGATGCTCTAGACTTATTCAGTGAGTCCCTTGGCAAGGTGGCTCTTTTTATGGGCGCCAGCAAAGCACAAGGTGATGACACGGCATTTGTGTACAGCACCGTTTAAGTGCTTACGCCGAGATGTGTTCTCTGAGTTTAATACTGTGATGTGGATTGTAAAGTGTGCAGAGTAATGGGCAGAGCAGGTCACCAAGATAAGACTTCTAGCAGTGGGCCTGACAGGCAGCATGAGCTTAACAATCTTGAGTGATTTCTTAAGCAAAGCATTGAGAAGGGGGGGTGTGACCTGGCCATGACCTGAGGCAGAACACACTAGCTGAGGACAGTAGAGGAGTCAGTAGCTTCTGCTGGCTCACAGCTCAATTGAGAGCAGGAGGAGGAGTGGAGGGCTATTTTCTTCACCCTCTCTCTTCCTCTTACTCTCGCTCTCTCTCTCTCTGTTGTTTGAATAGTGCAGCCTAATGAGCCATGCAAGGTAATTAGCAGCAACAGCAGCCTCCACAAACATTCCCCTCCCTCTCTTCTCTCATCTCCTCTCCTCGCCACCCCTCTTCCCTATCTTCTCTCCTTTCCTCTCCTCCCTGCCATGGAGGTCTTACCTGCTAGTGACTGGAGAGGGCAGTAGGGCCATTCTCAGCAAACAGGCATATGGACAGTATCTAAACAATACTACCAGCCAGCCAGGCAGATGGATAGAAAGACAGACACATGAGATGATAGACAGACATTTTTACAGTTGATTAACTGCAATAGGGATCCCTCTTTCCCGAGGCACTTTCCACTAAAAGTGAATGGTTGGAAAATGATTCAACTATGTGTAATCTGACCCCCAGCCTATGGATATGGGGTCTTCACCTGAGGGGCATTGGTGAATGTCCTTTGTGGAGAGCAAATGGGTTGTTCATACCAGTAGATTGAAGAACTGTATTAAAACTGGCAACACAGATGATTCAAACCATATTCAACCATGTATTTTCTAACTTTGTAGGTGCATTGGGTTTACATGAAAGATGCCCTCCATAGGAGGACCATAAAGTGATTGGCAGGGGGAATATGGATGTTAATGGGTGCATAGGTGCTTCTCTCCTCCAGTGTATCCTCCAGATAACAAGAGGCCTGGTCTACTAGCCTAACCAGCCATGCGGATGGATGGACAGGGGTTCAGGATGGGAGTGGGGTGGTGCTGGTGGGGGTGGTGATGGTGGAGAGTGTTGGAAGTCAAACTGGCTTACAGGACTGATCCGAAATAAACCGGTGAGCTGGCACCGTCCATTGTTCCCACTCCAGCTTACATTCCAGCTATTGATTTCATGGATTGTAATGAGTTGTTCAGGGCCGTGTGGGATTCCCCTCTGGCTGACTTCCACTCGTTGTCCTCTGTTTGTCTTTTCTTGATGAGACTAGGGGTTGATGTTGTTTTGTTTATTAGTGTTTGGCCACCCCTCTCCCCTCCATGGACAAGGTTGCTTATCACAGTTTGATAAAATAAGCATTAATCCTCACACGTCCCTTCGTGTATTTCCATTTCTAAGTCTTGTTGGTTTCATAACATGTTTACCTCAGCCTTATGCCTAAATCAATACAGATTTCTAACTTTGGATTTATTAGAATCATCCCCCTGCAGCTAGATGGATGCACTGCAGGTGCTTAGTATGAGATCTGGGGTACTTATCTAAATCCTCCTACTCTACAGGGTTGACATCACACAGTCCCTAACCTACATTAACATATGTTCGACTGCAGGTCTCTTTTAATCTGCCCTTAGTGTATGGAGCTCAAGATCTATCATTGTGCCGCTGGCATTACTCTGCAAAGCATTCCCATGAATCATTGCTGAAACCTGCTCTAAGGCCAAACAGTGCAAATAAGCTTTTGGCGGTGTCATATATTTAAGACACCAGCGTAATTTAATCTTGTGCCATGTGAGGGTCCTATGTATGTGAGGGTCCTAGGTATGTTGCTGGACCGTATCACAGCACAGGGATGTTGGTGGGGTTTTACGAGATGAGGAAGGAAGAATATGTCACTCTGACCAGAGGCTAAGGAGGCATTCTACTGAGATGTGCTAATGTTATTCAGTACACTTTGTCATAGGATTCTTAATTTATGGATGGGATGTTTTGGCACCAAGGGTGTAGCTGTAATGTTATAAATCTCAGGCCAGATAACTCCACCATTAGAGGGTGAAGGAGTTGCCCATCCCTGAGCTACAGGGTACAAGTAATTAAGTCTTCAAGGATTTCCTTTTTGAGGCAAGACATTAAGTAGGCAATATCAGCCAAGTCATGAACAGTACAATGCAATGGACATCAAAATACCTAGTCATCAAAACACAAAGTGAGCACATGTTAAGTACACTGTTGAATGTATCCAAATGTTTTTATTTAATGCAGGGCTAGGTTGCAGTGTTCGGAAGTTCGGATGAATGACGTGCCCAAAGTAAACTGCCTGATACTCAGGTCCAGAAGCTAGGATATGCATATGATAGCATGGTAGCATTGGATAGAAAACACTCTGAAGTTTCTAAAACTGTTAAAATAATGTCTGTTAAAATAAAACTGTTAAAATAATGTGAGTATAACAGAACTGATATGGCAGGCGAAAACCAGAGGAAAATCCATCCGGAAAATGTTTTTTGGGGGTCAGTCCATTTCAACGCTTGTCTATGGGATATACAAATAAATAGCTCCCAGATTGCATTTCCTTTGGCTTCCACTAGTTGTCAACAGTCTTTAGAAAGGGTTTCATGCTTGTTTTTTTGAAAAATTACCGAGTAGTTGTAGTTTTTCCAAGGTGTCTCTCATTAGAAATGTAGTCTTGTTGCATGTGTGAATGAGGTGCGCGCTCTTCATGATTTATCTTCCCTATTGAACATAATTTTCTCCGTCTTAAATTTGATCATATATTTAGATATTAGAGTACCTGAGGATTAATTAGAAACATCGTTTGACTTGTTTGGACGAACTTTACTGGTAACTTTTTGAATTCGTTTGCTGAAAGAGTGGATTACTGAATCAAGCGCACCAATTTAACTGACATTTTTGGGATATAAAGAAGGACTTTATCGAACAAAACGACCGTTTGTTGTGTAACTGGGACCCTTGGGATTGCAAACAGAGGAAGATCTTCAAAGGTAAGTGATTTATGTTATCGCTATTTGTTACTTTTGTGATGCCTGTGCTGGTTTGGAAAAGTATTTTGGTGTGGGGCACCGTCCTCAGATAATCACATGGTATGCTATCGCCATAAAGCCTTTTTGAAATCTGACAACGCGGTTGGATTAACAAGAAGAAGTTCAGCTTTTAAATGATCTAGGACACTTGTCTGATCATGAATGTTTAATATAACATTTTTGTAATTTGAATTTGGTGCGCTCCAGCTTGACCGGATGTAGTTGATTTTGATCCCTTTGGCAGGAACCCTGGCTGTTTTTATTCCACACTATGAAGCCCTTGCCAATTTACTGTTTTGTTTGTGTTCATAATAAAATAAAAGCATCTTCAGGTCACCCCTCTAACTTCCCTTGATGACATATAATTCCACAATGGGAAAAGATGAGGTCATGGAAAAAATCTGGTCTTGGCTAAACAGCATTATTCTCAAGTGGGAATATCATAGATTAATTCTGCAGCACACACATCTGTCTGTGACTAGATGTGTTTGATGTCATTTGCTTGTTTTTCGGTCTGCATGTCTGTCTGTTTGTCCCTGGTGACCCTCAAACTCAGATTACCTGCTCCCGCCCTCCCTCCCACGGCTGGGCCGTTGCCATGGGAGACAGAGGTCAAGTTTTCGGACATTCCAGTCAGATAGGATCAGAGCAAATCCCCTCCATCGTCCCACAGGGAGGATTTCTGATGTTCCTACTGACATTGCTCTTTTTGTCCCCTGTTATATCCCTCTGTATCATGCTATGAGACCACTGCAGCAGCAGGAAAGGAGAGGCACGTCGGTCTGTCTGGCTCCCTGGTGCCTGGCTGGCCTTGAACACAGAATTCTCTGCGCCTGATATGTGTCATCATGGCATGGGACACCACGCGGCTGTGTACAAGCCCTGTGTGCTGAACCGTGTAGTGAAGGCAGGGGTCCATGGGCACTGTCAAGGCTGTGGTGAGAGGTGGGGCGGCTGGAGAGCGGGGACGACCCAGCTGTCCCTGACATGGTGGCCTACCTGGTGTTTTGACAGCTCCGAGCAGAGCAGTCAATCCTCTCTCTGTGTCACTGCGTCCTCTGCCCTGGGGCACTCTCAGGTCTGTATGGATGCACCTAGCTGCATCTAGCTGCCACAGATCCACTCATGACATGAACACGATTAAGGTTATGTGCTCTTTCCTGCTCTGGTTGTGCTAGACTCTCCTTTCCTTTTATTTTTCCCTTTCACTTCCGATCTAGCTTTTTTGTGTGTCACAGACTTCTCTGCATAGTCAGGTTTTTCTGTACAACTACAACCCTTCCACCCTGTAGATCTTGGATAGTTTTATACACAGTGCTATTTTAATTACTCCTGTTCATGTATGTTGGCAACTAATGGTTGAGGCATTACTTTACTATAACAACACGACTTATTCTCAGAAGTTGACAAGTTGTTTCTGTTGGGAAAGGTGAAACTTTGAAGAATTGGTCAGGCAAGTGCATCACAGTTTAGACTTGTTTGACAGTTTAACCACTTATTTCTCCAGGGAGCGGGATCTGAGTAATTGGAGAGTTGGACTGTGCAGACACAGATGTTCTGCTCTCTTCCTGGTGATGTGTCTCAGTGAAGAGCCAGGGAAGCAACAAACTGCACCATTCAACCATCTCACTGTAACATCCAGCCACTGGTGGGTCTGGTTCTCTGCTAATGAGGCTTGTTTGTAACTTCACTCTTCAATCTTGTGTTTGCAAGTTTGTATAAAGAACGCTGGCAGGGGGGCATTCTCTGTCATCCAGTGATCTTTATGTCTCTACGCCTTCACAAACAAATCCCACTGTGAAGCTATTTATAACACACACCTTCACACCTTCCTCCACCTTCCTGGAGGGATTAGAGAGGAGAGGGGAGAGCACAGTCAACTCCAACTACCTTACGTCTAAATCTCTAAGTCACCTCTTACCACAATTCAAAAAGAAGCAGGATGTTTTTTGATCAACAATTTCCTTAGAATAATTTTTCCTTTATTGTATCATATCAATGGTGATAAATATGGCCGATTTTCACTGGAAAGGGGAAAGTAGGATTGACACATTGTTTGTTCAGCTCAAGTAGGACTCCAACCGAAAGACACTGACCCTAGTATTTGATACTTGATTTCTAATATCACCTGTTACGTTGCCACTAAGACAAACTCAAAATGTCAGAAGTAACAAAGTAACAGGTTTTGTTTTTAAAGGTTTCTGAAAGACACCAATGGGGGTGTCCACAGAAAGTTGACAAGCAACTAGAAAATGGGCCCTAAAAGACACCCACCATGGATGTCCACAACATTTGCCAAAAAAAAGGCTAACTAAAAGAAACCCCGACAGCAACTTAGGATAGGGAGAAAACAGAAAGTGGGGCAAACCAAACAGGCTTTGTCTGACAACTTAAAGTGGAAGAGCTAACCAAAGGTATTGCTCTCCTATCATATTTTTTGCCAACAGAAGCACTGCAGCTTCTGCAGCCAGCAGCTCTTAAATATCAGCTGGGCCAGCACAAGTGAAACACCTTCTGGTTAACGAGGACGACAGGTGCAACACATCCTGCCCAACGAGGATGATTCAGTTGAGTGAGCGCCATGCCCAAACAGAACCAAACTCGAAAAGAGAGAAAAAAAACGAATCCTGTAACACACCACTGACATCCAGACAAGAGATAGGAAGTCTAGCACGAGTCATCTGGGAGGGAGGCTTGGCTGTAGGCCACAAGACAAAGCTGTGAGGAGCCATGAAGAGCCCCAAGGCCCCTCTGCCTGGCTAACGAGTCTCAGTAGCCCTGATTAGGTCTGTTGTTGCCAATGCACCCTACATAGCAAATTGGCCAGTGTGACAAGTGTTCATTTTCTTGGTGTTACATTTTTAGTGTAAAGAGGTGTTGATTTAAGAGATGTTTTTACACCATCTATGCTAATATAACTCCCAGGTGAGAGTTACTGTACAGAGATTGGGCGGTGGCACTAAGCAGTGTTGATTGAGCTTCCGGTTTTAACTTCCTTTTCATCTAATTGCTGATGGCACAAGGGCAGCTGGAATTGCGCCATTAATTAGCTATCTAGCTAAATGTCAGCGGGAACTTTGTCTCAACTTCATTAGCTCGCTAAAATTAGCAAACTATTAGATTTCTGTACCTTTAGGCAGTACCGTTAGGCCGTACCGTTAGATGATTTCAACCATGTGAGGGTTGAGTTCACGAGGCCAACTAATATTAGCCGTGCAGCATGGTGTTAATTGGGGTGTGACCTAGCGTGATCAATTCGAGCCTCATTTTGTGCAGCATGTAGCTAGCCAGGAAGTGAAGGTAACAACATGGCTAATATCTACTAATTTGTTCTTCATAATGCATATAACTACGAATGTTTGTCTGGCCAAAAATTGTTAGCTAGCTAGCTAGCAGGAAAGACAAAGGGGAAAAGGTATAAGGGGGCATTTTGCCATTTTGTGTGATATATGTCCTAATATATATGTCCCCTTGTCCTAAAGGTAAAAAATGATCTGCCATCACCAAAGCAGCTTAATTGAATTTTAATCCCCAAATCTATTTTGCATGAAGAAACAACCTGTCATTCATCTCAAACTTTGTGAATATCTGGGTTTTCCCTCTTCACAATGCAGAAATACTGCATTTAATCAGTAGACATGGCTCGCTTTCATTACAGCACACCTGTCATAATTGTTTTATTTACTAAAGAAGAGGTTTATTTTTTTGATTTAACTAGGCAAGTGAGTTAAGAACAAATTATTATTTACAGTGAAGGCCGAGGAACAGTGGGTTAACTGCCTTGGTGCAAAGTGTGGTGTTCACAAGGTAGGTGCCATTTATTATGTCCTCGGGAATCTGCCACCCAAGTTTAACTTGGCTGTGATGAATATTCATTTAGTGTCATTTCAGTATCAAGATCTAAAGAAATTTGGTGTTGATGCAATTCTAGAGCCCTTGGTTAATAATGTTAAAAAACTGGAGAGTGATGGTGTAAATGTGCCTTATCTGCCAAATAACTGGACACAATTTGGGGATGCATGCAGTCCTTGGTTTCAGAGTCCTTCAGTGGTCATTGCTTTTGCCGGTTCTGTTTGATAGAAAAGTCTAATGCTCAGACGGTTTACTGTGAGGATGACCCTAAGATTGTCTTGCGTGGTAAAGATAAATTTGAAATGCATTTGAATCATTTGCAATCAGACCCACAACTCTAATCTGTGTATGGTGTAAAGAAACATTTTGAACTAAACAGTTTGCAGCACTTCCATGTTTGTAGTAATTTTTCTGTGGATGTAATGCATGACATTCTTGAAGGGTGGCTCAGTTTGAGGTAAAATTGTTGTTTGAATGTCTCAGAATCTACTTGTTTGACTATGGGTACTTGGAGTGCAAAACCGTCCAACTAAAGTCAACCTAGAGAACAGTAGACATAGCATAGCACTTAATTATATTCAAACTCTGTCTTGTGAGAAACATTCCCTTGATTTTTGGTGATGTTGTTCCACCAGGAAATTGGAATGTTATTTTCAGCTTACTGCAAATAATCCCCCCCCCTCCATATTCTTAGCCAGGGCATGACTGTGTATCTGAAACATTTGATAATTGAACAAACAGTTCTACCCACATAACTTATACCCCGACATCACTTTATGATACATTACCCAGCATACATAAGACAAATCGGTCCTTTATTACATATGTGGAGCATGAGGTTTGAGGCAAAGCACAAACTCTTTATGAGCACCCTCAACTTCAAAAGCATTAGTAAGTCCCTTGCCAAAAAACACCAATTTGCTATAGGCCATCATTGGGAGACATCACCATTGCGAAATATTGAGTATGAACCAATGAAACCATTTCCAGTTGGCAGTGTCACTACAGGTCACTATGCAGAAAGCCATTTACTCTACCAGCTGCGTTAAGATGGATGGCACCGAGTACAGAGAAAGACTGTTAGTTTGCAGTAAGATGGAGCATGAAATGCCTGTTTTTTTTGTGTAAAATAACTACGATCATTGTGGTTGACAATATTGTATACCTATTGCTGGACAAGTATACCTATTGCTGGACAATACTGATAATTTCAGTGAACATTACCCTGCATTCATGGTGGTGTCAAAGTTGATGATCTGGAATGTTATACGCCTTCTGTCCTTCAAAGTGCTTATGGTGCTGATGAGAGCCTTTTCTCCTTTGTTTGAAATGATTGAGTATTGACAACTTTGTCAAGAAAATTGAATACCTTGTCTTAGGACTTCTACTTGTGTTAAATAGCAACTATGCAAATACTCTTGTTCTCATATAGCACATGTACTGAGGCACCTGTGATGCACTGATTTCATTTTCATGTGCCTGTGATGCACTGATTTCATTCTGATGCACATTCTCTTTGTGGCCTAAAAACATGAAACAATACAGAGTCCCTACTCTTGTAACAAATCCTTTATTGCTTCTGTTTAACTCACCCACAACTTGCAGGATTTATTGTTATTTCCTAGTGTGAATATTTAGCACTTCCTGGTGTCAATTCAGCTACAGGATGCATTCTCTAGAGTTGATCCTCAACACTGAAAGGTGTTGATGCTTAATACTGAGTGTTGAAAAAAACTCTCCCATTGGCCATTTGAACAATATCTGAAGTGTTATATTTTAACACTCAGTGTTTCAATATTAACACTACAAAAAGTATTACATTAACACAGAGTGGACCTATATAAACACTGGACGAGTGTTAAAACTAACATTTTCAAATTTGCTGTGTAGCCTGCTCTGCTGTGGCATCCTCCCTGATCTGGTGGGATGACAAGCTGTTTGAAGAGAAGCTCTCTAATGAAAGCACAGAGGAGAGATGGAGGCAATGCAGAGGATGCAGTCTTCAGACAGATTTTCTACACTGGGTCATGAATGGGTTCTGGGTCATTCCCCGTCGTGGGGTTTCTGGTCAGCCCAAGCTCATGTCTCCGTGACAACCACTCAAAGCGATGTTGACAAACCGAGCGGATCGAAGTTCTGTAGAAATTGGGAAAAGCAAATTAACAGGCGTGGATACAAACTGCAGCAGCGTACAGCAGCATGTTTGGCCTACATTTCACTGTCAGACCAAAACACTGTGTAACCGAATATACTGCAGCATGGACACAGTCACATCTTTGGGCATGGATGTTGAAGATTTTTATAAACCCTCTTCAGGTTGAATAGGTAGGCGTTGCTGTACCTTTAAGTGAAACATTTCTTCCTGGTCTAGCGAGTGTCCCTGTTGTGTGCGCTCACATCGAGAGGGGCATGGCAGAGTGAGGAGTAATGGGAGCTGAAGAAGGAAGTGTTGATTTGATAAATCATTTTTTACGGTGCCCAGACGACTCTGGCTCTGCTAAGCAACGCTGACCCTTAGTGTGACGGCATGGGCTAATAAAATGCACCACGAGACACCATAGGCATCCTAATATGCCTGTGTCAGGCTCGATAAGCAGCCTCTTTAAAATTGAAGAGGTGTACCTGCACACCTGTTTGTTTGTGTGAATGTGTGCATTCTTGTGAGTTTTTGGTGTGTGCGTGAGATTCTTTTGAGTGTGTGTATTAAATCTGTGCATCCAGAGGGTGGTGATAGGCACAGTGTCAATCTACAGTAAATATAATTTTCCCTCATTTGAATACAGCCCTCATTTCAGTGATGATAATGATCTGTTCTCCAGCGAAGAGAAGAGAGGAGAGGACAGGCTCCCACTGTGTTCTTCCACTCTGTCACTCTGTGTCAGTGGCGCTAGACACCGAAAGGACGACAACACAGCAGCCCACCATCATGTGACCCATGACCCACCCCCATGACCCAGAGTAGTGATTATGGCACAAAATAGCAGTTGTTTCAGTATGTGGGACATGGTACACTACATGGTCAAAAGTAAGTGTACAGCTTCTCGTCTAACGTCTCATTCCAAAATTATGGGCTTTACTATGGAGTTGGTCCCCCCTTTGATGCTATAACATCCTCCTCCTCCTTATGGCAAGGCTTTCCACTAGATGTTGGAACATTGCTGCAGGGACTTGCTTCCATTCAGCAACAAGCATTAGTGAGGTCGGGCACTGATGTTGGTGATTAGGCCTGGCTCGCAGTAGGCATTCCAATTTATCCCAAAGGTGTTTGATGGGGTTGAGGTCAGGGCTCTGTGCAGGCCAGTGAATTTCTTCCACACCGATTTCAACAAACCATTGTCATGCTGAGACAGGAAGTGCCTTCCCCAAACTGCTGCCACAAAGTTGGAAGCACAGAATCGTCTAGAATGCTATTGTATGCTGTAGTATTAAGAATATCCGTTCACTGGAGCTAAGGGGCCTAGCCCGAATCATGAAAAACAGCCCCAGACCATTATTCATCATCCACCAAACTTTACAGTTGGCACTGCTCATTGGGGTAGGTAGCGTTCTACCTGTCATCCGCAACACCCAGATTCATCAGTCGGATTGCCAGATGGTGAGGTGTGATTCATCACTCCAGAGAACGCGTTTTCACTGCTCCAGAGTCCAATGACATCGAGCTTTACACCACTCCAGCCGGCGCTTGGCATTGAGCATGGTGATCATAGGCTTGTGTGTGGCTGCTCGCCCATGGAAACCTATTTCATGAAGCTCCCGATCAACAGTTCTTGTGCTGATGTTGCTACCATCAGAGGACAGATGATTTTTACGCGCTATGTGCTTCAGCACACAGTGGTCTTGTTCTGTGAGCTTGTGGCCTATCACTTATCAGCTGAGTCGTTGTTGCTCCTAGACCTTTCCACTTCACAATAACAACACTTACAGTTGACCGGGGCAGCTCTAGCAGGGCAGAAATTTGACGGACTGACATGTTGGAAAGGTGGCATCCTTTGATGGTGCCATGTTGAAAGTCACTCAGCTCTTCAGTACGGGCCATTCTGCTGTCAATGCTTGTCTATGGAGATTGCATGGCTGTGCACACGCTTTTATACACCTGTCAGCAACGAATGTGGCTAAAATAGCTGAAACAACTAATTTGAGGGGTTGACCACATACTTTTGACAATCTAGTGCATGTGTGAATTGTGTTGTCATGGTATGTTTTGAGGTAGCGAAGCATAATATTGTTGATGTCCTGCTCTTAGTGGTAAGCTTTGCTATACTGTAAGGACATGCTTGTGTCCTTAGAGGTTCATCGAATGGGACAAAGGTCAGGACGGTGTCTCAATGAGCCACCTGTCAATAAATTACACACATATATGACATTATACATGGAACTGACTGTTGCTGTTTGCTGTCAATTTATGATGGAAGACCAGGGTCAAAATGATTTGTCTAAAATACCAAGGGCACATCCCCCAAAAGCACAAAAACCCAACAAATCCTAAAAAGTGTCATACTGTAGGAGTAATATATTTATAAAACACTGAACTATATTCGTAGGGCGGTGACAATACCAGTATCGCAATATTCTTTCCATGTCAAAAATTAAAACATGAAGCAGACCAAACTCTTTGGTCCTTTAAAAACCTGCTGTGTGTAAAATATTGTGTGTTATAGCTTTGAATATACATACATGTGACTCAGGATGACAACATAAGGATGTTTGCTTTCCTAAAGAAGTTAAATGATCTATGTGTTTTGTTTCGTTGTCACGATAGTAACGGGTATTTGCAATACTGGTATCGTCCCAGCCCTAATATCCAGTGGGGACACCCATTGGGATTTGTCCTTTACGTCCATGGCTGCCCTGGGTATGTCATAACTTGTATCTGTCACACTCGAGGTGACACAGTGACATGGTAGAATTGATTGTACTTTCCCTCCCCATTTACTGTCATTGTTATTGATGTCATTAACCAGACATAAACACCTCTCCTATTAGCTGATGAGATGCATTTGTATAATGGTATAATGGTAAACCTTTCCCCTTGCAGAAAAAGCAGGACATTCAAGTAAAGACAGTGAAAGGATAGCAGATTAACCTATGTATCCATCGACAGTGCTACTGTTTACTTGTACTAAACTTTGAGCATCCACTCCACTTGGCCTGATCTCGTGGAGATGCTAGCAGACGTCAGCCTGCATTAAAAAAGATCCCAGTCATGTTGGAGCTAGGCTGCAGCCAACTTCCCTTTCCCCTACAGTGGTAACAATGTTCTCTGCCTCTGTTGAACCTCTGTGGTGGAGCCGCAGCCTCACACGGAGAAAGGGCCACAAATGGGATCGAACAGGTGTCACTTTAATTATGGTCCCTCTCAGGCAGGGAGGGAGGCGGTGGCTCCCTTAATTAACCCCGTCGCTCTGCTATTGAATCGCATTGTCAGCCCTGCACTGGGCGGGCACAGATAGGTCGACAGTATGTCCGCCAGTATATACGACTCTCTGGCTTTTAATTTCAAGTGCCTGGGGAGTACGCTGGCTTGTCTTCCCGTCTCACCCCTCCCTCCTCCCCCTAGATCACTACTTATGGTCACATCAGTTTCACATCTCTCTCACACACTGCCCTCAGTCCACTCCACTAACTCCACACACTAGTCTAACCCAGACCTCCTACTTGTTGTACATCTTTCTCATCTTCCTCAGTCTACTACACTACCTCTAAACAGTGAGTCCCTTGCACCTCCATGAAAGGATGCCAGGGTCATTCAACCAACCCACTGTACTTTTCAATGGTATAGTAAAACAGAGCCAATATCACATCCTATCTACTCTTTTGGGATTATGGACTGCAAATGTTTAATTTTCCCCCTTCTCTAGATGATGCTGGGTGACAGTCTTTCAATAGCTCCTGATTTGACATTATCATCCAATTATTGTACTAGATACAGATGTTCCACCTTGCATGAATTTCCAGGTTGGTGAGAAACATGTTGTGGATCAAAGTTTACCTCCATGCAACACCATCTTACATCCCTTCCATCTAGCTTCCTGCTTTGTTCTTTTTCACAGTCCAGGAGCATGTGTGCTCAGTGTTTTGTTATTCCACTCCACCAATGTACATAAAAAATACGGTATATTCCGTGAGTTAGGGGTCAGGTCGCTCTCAGGGCACTAAGTAGAGTGCTATGTATACACAGCTCGGGATATTGATTGTTTTCTGCTAGCTGGTGAGACAGCTCCAGCTCTGTGAAGGTGAGTCTGAAAGAGGAGCCAGTATTATTTTTCTTCATTTGGCAAGTGAGAGTGGGCAGAGACAATTTTTGGAGCTTTTCTGTGTGTTAATACAAAGCTAGAAGGTCAGAGTAAATTACTGCTCAACAGGCAGAGGCACAATGTGTGGCTTTTCCAGATTTAATTTCCACATTCCTAAATACCAAGACGGAATAATTTATGCAATATCGTTGGATGTCAGTCTCCCAGAAAAAGACAAGCAATTCAACAACATGTTATTAAAGAATATATCTATAGAGAAAGAAACAAACAAAATAGTTATTTGTAGCCTCCACACACACACACAGGCGATCGTGTATGTTTTTTTTAAATTTATTTTATTTTTATTTTTTTAAGTTTGCGAGTAGAAAAATTCAAGTGACACTATCAGAAGCCTGACCAGCAGCTAACTCAATCCAAGGAGAGGTGGGCATTATCGAAAGGCATAGGAGGAATGACTGTCCAGTCAAAGCCCCCGAAATGCAATAGCCTCCAGAGAGGAGTCCCTGTGATTCTGGAAAGAGAATGAGAGTTAGAGAGAGAGAAAAGGAAGGAGAGATGGGAACAGAGGATGTAACCAAAAAGTGGGCTGCAGATTGAATAGAAAATGTTGTGTGTGTGTGTGTGTGTGTGTGTGTGTGTGTGCAGGCGTATTAAGGTTTCTGTTAGGAAAATGTGGCACTGGACAACATGGCCGGGAAGATTTTAATTACCTGCCTTTAGGCAAATTTAACAGACCCAATTAGGGCGTCAACCAGGATTGCTCCTGTGTGTGTGTGTCTCTGTAAGCTGGTTCACATTACACAATGTCGATACCCAGTATCATATATTGATGCACATAATTTGTATTCTACATTGGTTCAGACTACGTCAACGTCAAGTCTAGTTTTCAGCAGCTGAAGTTCACTGTCAATAATGCCATTCTCCAACAATATCCAATTTGCCAGATCTGAACAGCTCAGAAGTGGATACTAATATCTTTTGAGTCAACAGGACATTTCATCATTGTACCTTCTGTGTTCAGTAAATGAGGAATGAAGCCTTGCTGTTATCAACACATCTCCTGTCTCTTCTACTAGAGTTATTGAGCTATGGAGGTGATTGTCAGCTGCACTACACAGGAAACTCATCTCCAAAAGGTCAACAGGCTAAGGAATTTTCAGAAATGCGATAAAATGGCAGAAATCCTTGTTTTTGTTATGTTCTGTTAATTACTGATGTCCCCTTTAAGGATGGAGCACCCTTGGTCATGCGCAGTGTTGTTCTATGTTATTCTGGTACTAACTAGTTTGAGTAAATGTGAAGCTCCAGTTCAATTGCTTGTATTCCGAGTCTTTCTTATTACATAAATAAGTACTAAGTGTTAAGACACTACAATGGCGACGAGGATGATTATCTGCAGTGTGCATCACGAATACAGATGGAGTTCGTAGGAAGAGAGGAAGATTTTGACCCTGTAGCACAACAGCTAGCAAGCAGTGAAGACGAGGGGAGAGCTGACGAGAACGAGGCGGCAGATCAAAGACCCGTGGAGCCGGAGGTAAAGAGAATGGCTAGCATCGGGAAAATAGATGTGTTTGATGACACGCAAGAAAACTGGGCAACTTACATTGAACGACTGGAACAGTACTTCATTGCAAACGACATTGCTGATAACAAAAGAGTACCAGCGTTGTTGAGTTTAATTGGCCCAAAAACATACAGTTTGCTAAGAGATCTGACTGCCCCTCTGAAGCCCTCAAATAAAACATTCACAGAGATTGTGGAGATATTGCAAAATCACCTATCACCTAAACCACTCCTCATCGCGGAACGTTTTCGTTTCCACAAGAGAGATCAGAATGAGGGGGAGGGTGTTAGTACATATGTAGCAGTGTTGAAGAAACTGTCTGAACATTGCCAGTTGGGAGAGAACCTAAATGACACATTAAGGGATAGATTTGTGTGTGGACTGAAACATGAACACATTCAAAAATGTTTGCTCACAGAATCAGAGCTCACGTTTGCAAAGGCTGTTGAAATTGCTGTGGCTTTGGAAATCGCGACTAAAGATGCATTTGAGTTGCAAAGTAAAAGAAGTACTGACCTGTCACAAATTTCCCTGCACAAGTTTTCACGCAGTCGACAGCGCCCCCGTGTGGCCGAAAAATGCAACAGGTGTGACAGAGATGGTCACAGAGCAGAGGACTGCCGTTTCAAAGACGAAATTTGTCACAAATGCAGTAGAAGGGGGCACATTCAAAGAGCATGCAAAGCAAAATTCAGTCACAACAGTAAAACTGAGAAAATTAAAGGGTTGGTGAATGCACTAGCAGAGAACAGTGGCAGTGATTCAGATGAACGATTAATTGGTACAATGGAGTTAAACACAGTGACTTCTCCCAGCAGTAGCATAATATGGGTGACACCAGATATCGAAGGCAAACCCCTCAAAATGGAGCTGGACACAGGATCTGCAGTGTCTATAATTTCCACTACTGTCTACAATGAGCACTTTAAGGCTATCAAGCTGAAGAACACAAATGTGTTGCTGAAGACATACTCAGGAGAGAGATTGAGCCCAATGGGGGCGTTGCAGGTCAGAGTGCATTATGGGGGGCAAACACAGCAGTTACAGCTGTATGTGGTGCCTGGAACTGGCCCCCCATTATTTGGCAGTGAATGGCTTTCAAAAATAAAGCTGAATTGGTGTGACTTGAAAATGCTCCACACGTTCCAGTCCAAAGAGAAAGGCACAGACCAAACACTGGAACACTTGCGGAAGAAATACAACACAGTTTTCAGTGATCAGATGGGAACAGTAAAAGGCTTCACAGCAAAACTTGTACTAAGAGATGACGCAACCCCAAAATTCTGCAAAGCCAGATCTGTTCCATACTCCCTGAGACCAAAGGTGGAAGCCGAAATCGATCGCTTGCAGGATACAGGGATCCTGACGAAAGTGGACAGAAGCGAATGGGCCACACCCATAGTTCCTATTGTGAAGAAAGACGGGTCTGTTAGAATGTGTGGGGACTTCAAGGTAACTGTGAATTCAATGTTGCATGTGGACCAATACCCCCTACCACGTCTGGATGACATCTTTGCTGCACTAGCTGGTGGGAAACACTTCAGTAAAATCGATCTGAAACAGGCTTACCTGCAGCTACCGGTTGAAGAGAGTTCCAAACAGTACCTGACAATAAACACACACAAAGGTCTATACAGGTATAACCGCCTGGTTTTTGGCATTGCATCAGCCCCAGCCATTTGGCAACGAACTATTGACCAGATTTTGCAAGGAATCCCAGGAACCCAGTGTATCCTGGATGACATGATCATAACAGGACGCACCGACAAAGAGCACCTGGCTAACCTGGAAGAGGTCCTGAAAAGACTGAAAGAGTATGGTCTACAGGCAAACTTAAAGAAGTGTGAGTTCTTCAAAGACAAGATTGTCTTCTGTGGACATGAGATTGACTGCAATGGATTGCACAAAACACAGGACAAAATCGAGGCAGTGTTACAGGCACCACGACCACAAAATATCACAGACGTAAGATCTTTCACAGGACTGATCAATTACTACAGAAGATTCCTCCCAAACCTTTCAGCAGTACTCCAGCCTCTAAATCAGCTCCTGGAAAATAATAGGACATGGCGGTGGACAGAGCAGTGTGAAAATGCATTTCTGGAGGCAAAACGGCTCATAACATCTGAACAGGTCCTGATGCATTACGACCCTGAAATGCCAGTGAAGTTGGCTTGTGATGCGTCCCCTTATGGATTAGGGGCAGTCCTTTCACACACACTGAAAGATGGGTCAGAGAGGCCAGTTGCATTTGCGTCACGAACATTGAATGATGCAGAGAAAAACTACTCACAAATCGACAAAGAAGCACTGGCACTAGTGTGGGGCGTCAAGAAATTCCACGCATACCTATATGGCAAGCGTTTCACACTGGTTACAGATCACCAGCCGTTGCTTTCCATTTTCAGTCCAAAGAAAGGCATTCCGGCAATGACAGCAGCCAGGTTACAGCAATATGCCCTGTTCCTTGCCAGTCATATGTATGACATTGAGTTTAAGCCGTCATCCCTCCACACAAATGCAGATGGATTATCCAGACTGCCGTGTACAAGAGAAAGACAAAGGAGGGTGGATGCAGTGGACATGTTCCATGCCGCTCAGCTCGAGGCCCTACCAGTCACAAGCACAGTTATCAAACAGGAGACAAGGAAAGATGTGACCTTGTCAAAAGTGTACACCTACACCATGTCAGGATGGCCAGCTACTGGCAGAAAGGAGCTGACTCCGTATTTCCAGCGGAGAAACGAAATTACAACGTACCAAGGATGTTTGATGTGGGGAATGAGAGTCATGATACCCCAGAAATGCCAACATCTAGTCTTGCAGCAACTACATGAAGGTCATGTTGGAATTGTCAAAATGAAGCTGCTCGCAAGGAGCCACTTCTGGTGGCCAGGTCTGGACCAACAGATAGAAAATATGGCAAAGAACTGTAGTGGATGTTTGGAAACCCTTCACATGCCTGCTCCTGTCCCAGTCCACCCATGGGAATGGCCCGCAGAGCCATTCCCATGGGTGGACTGGGCTGGTCCTTTTGGTCCTTTTGAAAAGCACATGTTTCTGGTTATAGTTGATGCCCATTCCAAATGGCCAGAGGTGTTTTGCACTGACTCCTCCACCTCAGCTCAGACGATAGAGTGTCTCAGAACAACGTTTGCACGCTTCGGTTTGCCGCTGCAGCTGGTAAGTGACAACGCGCAAGCTTTTGTAAGTGACGAGTTTACAAGATTCATGTCAGTAAATGGAATCAAACACTCAACCTCAGCTCCGTACCACCCTGCCACCAATGGGCTGGCAGAACGCTTTGTGCAAACCCTAAAGCAAGGACTCCGTGCAGCAAAACAAGACGAAGGGACTTTGCAAACAAAACTGGCCAAGTTCCTGGCCTCCTACCGAAACACCCCACATGCCACGCACTGATGTTCGGGAGGCCTCTCCGCACACAGCTGGACATCATGAAGCCAAACAGGCGTAATGAAGTGCTGAACAAACAAGCCAAGATGCTCTCCGGTGGCCGGGAGCGCCATCTCCAAACAGGACAGGAAGTGATGGTGCGAGACTACAGAAGAGGAGGGAAATGGACAAGAGGGACCGTACACACACAAACGGGATCCAGAACTTACCAGGTTCAAGTAAGCCCAGACATAATGTGGCGGCGTCACATTAACCAAATGCATTCCAGGGAAAACAGCACAACAATCGAGAGAGAACAGGTACAGAGAGCTCCTGAGAGTGACACACAGGGAACTGTAGAGGACGGTGGTGCAGTAGAGACCCCAGGCTGAAAGAAGGGAACGTGTTGATGAAGGTGCTGCTATAGCAGACGCTATAATGGAACAAGCACACACTGAGGATGTTCAGGAGCCTCCAGACAATATGAGGCGCTACCCAGAACGAAGGCACCGTCCACCAGACAGACTAGACTTATAAACAAACAAACAAAAACGAACTGTTCAAGTTCAAATTAAAAGATGCAAAATAACTACAACAAGTTCTGGGAAATGTTTCAGTTCTGGTTTGGTAAAAGTAACTCTGATTGTATAAGAGAAGGAATGTTATGTTCTGTTAATTACTGATGTCCCCTTTAAGGATGGAGCACCCTTGGTCATGCGCAGTGTTGTTCTATGTTATTCTGGTACTAACTAGTTTGAGTAAATGTGAAGCTCCAGTTCAATTGCTTGTATTCCGAGTCTTTCTTATTACATAAATAAGTACTAAGTGTTAAGACACTACAGTTTTAATGGTCCATCATGTACAAGGACATGCCTTTCTTTGAGCTTTGAGCACCGCACATGGGTATTGGGTATTCAAGACTGCTGTTTTATAATTTGCCCAAAGTACTGATGATAAGCTAGGTAATGTGTGTAGAATGGAAGACCTTAGAAGTCTGTTTTCTGAGGAACTGTTGCTGAGACTCAATAGTAGAGTAGCACAAAATGATTTGTGCCATTGGATGCCTATCCAATGCACAATAAAACACTGATTTCCAAGGGTGTTGCTTTTATAAAAGCATTCGTTATTAGCTGATCGCAATGATCAAAGCTAGCATACCACACTGCATCCCTACTGCTGGCTTGCCTCTGAAACTAAGCAGGGTTGGTCCCCGTCAATCCCTGGATGGGAGGTCAGATGCTGTAGGAAGTGGTGTTGACTCTTTCCTCTGGTCCCCAATTTCTTTTCCCAGGGCAGTGATTAGGGTGCTGTCTTTCGGATGGGATGTTACACGGGTGTCCTGACTCTCTCTGGTCACTAAACATCACATAGTACTTATTGTAAGAGTACGGGTGTTAACCCTCGTGCCCTGGCTAAATTCCCCCATCTGGACCAGATTGAGGTGCTTTTAAGGTGGAATGGCATCTTGAAATGTTAAGGTGGACTCGATGACAATAACTTCATATGTATTATGTTGATGTAACTTGTTTTTTCCTTCATATCATCTTTGCTATGTTTACTGGGAGCCCCCAACATTAAATGTATGAGTGTAAGTCGCTTTGGATAAAAGTATCTGCTAAATGGCTTATGTTACTATTATTACTGAGCCACTAACAATGTGCATGTGCTCTATAGTCTAATTGCTCACTTCACAAAAGGGAAATCTGTGTAGCAAAGCAGTAGGCCCAGAATAGACCGTTTTTCTCTCTTGATTAATTTGTTAACACAATTTGAATTACACGCTGGTGGAAAAAAAGGTTAATACAATTTTATATCATCAAAGAAATGGATCCTCGGGTGATTTATTATATATTTTTCTCACAACGAAATGAAACACCATTGATCCCTTTTCAAGTGTCTTCTCTGTTCTATGGTCTTGTAATGACTTCTCAATTAGAGGTGTTTCTTAAATTGCCTTATTAGCTACACTGACTAGGCTTGACATTTCATTCTGGATTGCAATACATTTTCCTAAGGTGTGTAAATGACTCATAGTTTCCCTAAGTTATGCAAACATAATCACTAGCATTTCAGGTGCTGTGGAATGTTGGAGGACCAATGTGAAAAATAAATAGCTTATGACAAATAACTTGTAGAACGAGTAGTAACATGTTCACATAATTGGCCATGAGATCAAAACCGGGATCCCTGTGTAAAGGCAGCCATTGTGCTCTCCATAGGCAGTGGTGTCAAACTCATTCCATGAAGGGCCTAGAGTCTGCTGGTTTTTGTATTTTCCTTTCATTTAAGACCTAGACAACCAGGTGAGGGGATTTCCTAACTAATCATTGACCTTAATTCATCATTCAAGTACAAGGGAGGAGTGAACCTGCAGACACTCGGCCCTCAGAATGAGTTTGACACGTGCCATGGCAATCAAAGAGACATGTCATGATGTAGTTATACCACACGAGGGCAGTAGGAATTCACTGTGTTGGAAGTGACACAAACACACCATCAACATGTTAATGACCTGCATGTAGTCGAACACATTTGTACAGAGTAAAGAGTTCTTAGAAGTCTTGGATAGGGAAAGGGTGTTTGATCAATGCTGAGTTTTACAATCTCTCTCTTGCCTGTTGTCACCACTGCAACAAATCAGTTACCTTCTACATCCTTCAACCCACTACCTCTATCTTTAATACTGGAGCACTCACACTACAAGTTCTATCATCCCTAATACTTCACAATCCACAACCACATGCAGCCACTGTAATAATAGGCTAAACTTACAACTACATATGTTTCTAGGACTGAAACTGGTTAGTCATTGTTAATATCATGTCGCCAAGCAGATGTTCTCTAATATGATCGATTCACGTCTGACTGCACATGGAGCTGTTTTAAAGACAGCATGCTCATTCTTGTTAGGGGATGACTCATTGTTCCCAGAGCCCAGGCTTCTTGACCGCTGGCTTAGCTGCCTCACCCCAAGCCCCTGTGTCAATAACTCAATAACTCCCATCTGTGGCACAATTAAGACATTATTAAACCATATGTTGGAACCTGAGCTCCAGGCTCAACCAGAGGTGCCTTCCCCTCCACACTCCCCTCCTTCCCATCGCCCACCCTCTCCATCCCCATATGTGAAACCCTGGCAACCCCCTCCTTATCTCTGACCCATTTCGCCCCACTCCCCCTTCCTCCCCCAGCGGGCAAAGCCATGGCATTGTGAGTAATGTCAGTGCCAACAGCTGTGCAGTGAACAGTCAATGTGGGCACTCCTCATCTGCCAGAGAGGTGGGGGTGTGCGTGGTCTGATGTGCCACAGTGTAATGTCACAAATAACCCTTCCCCCTCTCATCTGCCTACCTTCCTCCCCTTTGCCCCTGTCACAGTGATCTGTGTGATTGAAGGCATCTGTTTTAGTCAGTAGCGGTGGACAAAATCACAGAGGAAGCCAGGACAGGGGAAAAAAAGCCATATTACAACCTGTGTTGTGATAATTGCGTTGTTTGCTCTATAACCTGTTAGTTCATATACCTTGACACTGTGATATATAGGCCTACGGCCGAGACAATAGGAAGTCACAGTGGCAGAATAAATTCAATCACACATTTGTTTCATCACAAAACCGGAGAGCAACACAATTTATTTACATTTTTGTAATTATTTACGGATAGCCAAGGTCACACTCCAACACTCAGAGATCACTTAAAAACAAAGCATTTGTGTTTAGTGAGTCCGCCAGATCAGAGGCAGAGGGATGACCAGGGATGTTCTCTTGATAAGTGTTCGAATTGGACCATTTAATGTCCTGCTAAAAGTTCAAAATGTAAAGAGTACATTTGGGTTTCAGGGAAAATGTATGGAGAAAAAAGTACATAATTTTCTTTAGGAATATAAATAATAAAATTAAGTACAGATACCACAACAAATACTTAAGTAAAAATACTTTAAAGTACTACTTAAGTACGTTACACCACTGCAAGCAAGTAGAAAAACATGTTGACCTACCCTACTTGTAGAGAAATACCTGGCTAAAATGCTTGCTAGCTAGCCTAACTTCCTTTCATGTGCAAAGATGCGCCAGGCCAGCAAGTTAACATTAGCCTACGACATCAAGTTACTTCCCTCCTCTTAGACCAGGCACACAATGTATGAATTTAGTTTATTCCATAATCACTGTTATAATCATTGACCATTATGGAGAATTAAGTAAAACCACAAGCCCAAATACTTATCCACAACCATTGCTAACCTTTAGCTAGCTAGCTAGCCACCTGAGGATAACACAACGAGATGCAACAATTCAAATATTTTCTGTCAATTACATGTGCTTTTGATGTGATGTTATTGGGGTGAAGCCAAATCCAAGCAGGCTTCCATCGACACTTCTTTTTGGTACGCCTGGACCTTTCACATTTGAGCTCACCCAGTTTAGCTCAAGGCTGACTGCTATATTTTTTATTTTGTTATTATTATCAAGGGAAGCCCAAAGCTCTCTGGCTGCCCTTGCATTCAATGCTATGGGTGGCAACAATGTCATACTCTTTTTAACCGGACAGCATCAGATAGATGGCCTACGCATACTGAGACAGAGGGGCGCTGTTTCTCTCCCTCGGATTCTTTCTCCATTAACATACATTCAGCCTCTTGCAAATTGAAAGAAAATTATGAAACAGAGAGACAAACGAGAAACAAACATACAAAAAACATCTTTGTACATTTTTGGGGAAGCCAGGCTTCCCGTGGCATCCATGAATACATGCTACTGGTTTTAGCTCAACACACTGCCTCAATAGTAGACAGACTTCAACTCTCAAGATCTGTGGTGTAATAGGATGCACTCTGCACCTCAGCCCCTCTGTCAACAGCAATCACCTCTGTCCATCTGCTTTAATTATCTATTTGTGACTACTATGGCGGTTCACCCACTCACTCTCAGTCCCATAAGAGACCATTTTCAGAGTACTAAACATATGTTACAGTTCTTACCTCAACATACGTATGAGCCAACATACTATATTTGGTATTTGGTTTTGTCATGATGTTTGTTAGATGCTCCTTGGAATGTTGTTCTTTGTTATTGCTTGATCAGTTCTGAAGGCTATACAGCGTACTGGGTTTGAGGAGCTAGCGAGGTAACTTTGGTCAATTCTGAGTTCAACGTGGAATAACCGGTCATATGAAAGTGGCTCACCTTTTTAGCTAGGTAAGCATTTTTAAGGCAACAAATCATTCAGAACTAACCTGTCCGGGTCAGGCTAACTCCATTTAACCTGAATGAAGTGTCTGAGCCACGAGTTGAGGACCAATGACATCAGATAACCTCCCTCTCCCCTTCATTTGAAGGAGATTTTATTAATAAAACGTTTTTTTTTTTGTGAAAGACAATACCTATCACCTGAGACATTTAGTAAAGACAGCATTTGCTTTACAAACTGTTCATTTACATGGAATTGTATTTCGAAATTTGCAAACTGACAGCTGCAAAAAACCATAGACATATAATCCATATATGGCAGTTCCCACTCAAATCAAGATTTGCAGCCATTGCTAATGTACCCATACATTTAACAGTCAAATTGCCAGGGTTAGAGGTTCCAAAACCCTTCCATGGATTATATGGCTATGGCCACAATGCTACAAGTTGTTCCACAGATAGAAGAAAAAGCAGGAAGCAACAGTGACTTGGTCTATAACAAAGTGGTCAGATGAAGAAGATGCTAAACTACAGGACTGTTTTGCTATCACAGACTGGAACATGTTCCGGGATTCTTCCGATGGCATTGAGGAGTACACCACATCAGTCACTGGCTTTATCAATAAGTGCATCGAGGACGTCGTCCGCGCAGTGCCTGTACGTTCATACAGTCAAACAGAAGCCATGGATTACAGGCAACATTCACAAGAAGTCCTTCTATGCCCTGCGATGAACCATCAAACAGGCAAAGCGTCAATACAGGGCTAAGATTGAATCATGCTACACTGTCTCCGACGCTCGTCTTATGTGGCAGGCCTTGCAAACTATTACAGACTACAAAGGAAGCACAACCGCGGGCTGCCCAGTGACACGAGCATACCAGATGAGATAAATAACTTCTATGCTCGCTTCGAGGCAAGCAACACAGGCATGCATGAGAGCATCAGCTGTTCCGGACGACTGTGTGATCACGCTCTCCGTAGTTGACATGAGTAAGACTTTTAAACAGGTCAACATACACAAGGCTGCAGCGCCAGATGGATTACCAGGATGTGTGCTGTGCTGACCAACTGGTAGGTGTCTTCACTGACATTTTCAACATGTCCCTGATTGAGTCTCTAATACCAACATATTTCTAGCAGACCACCATAGTCCCTCTGCCCTAGAACACAAAGGCAACCTGCCTAAATGACCATAGACCCGTAGAACTCACATCCATAGCCATGGAGTACTTTGAAAGGTTGGTAATGGCTCAAATCAACACCATTATCCCAGAAACCCTAGAGCCACTCCAATTTGCATACCGCCCAAACAGATCCACAGATGATGCAATCTCTAATTGCACTCCACACTGCCCTTTCCCACCTGGACAAAAGGAACACTTATGTGAGAATGCTATTCATTGACTACAGCTCAGCGATCAACACCATAGTACCCTCAAAGCTCTTCACTAAGCTAAGTATCCTGAGACTAAACACCTCCCTCTGCAACTGGATCCTGGACTTCCTGACAGGTCGCCCCCAGGTGGTGAGGGTAGGTAGCAACACATCTGCCACGCTGATCCTCAACACTGGAGCTCCCCAGGGGTGCGTGCTCAGTCCCCTCCTGTACTCGTCTCCTGTACTGCATGGCCAGGCACGACTCCAACACTATCATTAAGTTTGCAGACAACACAACAGTGGTAGGCCTCATCAACGACGAGACGTCCTGTAGGGGGGAAGTCCGTGACCTGGCAGCGTTGTGCCAGAATAACAACCTATCCCTCAACGTAACCAAGACTAAGGAGATGATTGTGGACTACAGGAAAAGGAGAACCAAGCACGCCCCAATTCTCATCGACGTGGCTGTAGTGGAGCAGGTTGAGAGCTTCAAGTTCCTTGGTGTCCACATCAACAACAAACTAGAATGGTCCAAACACACCAAGACAGTCGTGAAGAGGGCACGACAAAGCATATTCCTTCTCAGGAAACGAAAAAGATTGGCATAGGTCCTGAGATCCTCAAAAGGTTGTACAGCTGCAACATCCTAGAGAATCCTGACTGGTTGCATCACTGCCTGGTACGGCAATTGCTCGGCCTCTGACCGCACCGCACTACAGAGGGTAGTGCGTACGGCCCAGTACATCACTCTACTACCGCATGGCAAGCGGTACCGGAGTGCCAAGTTTAGGACAAAAAGGCTTCTCAACAATTTTTACCCCCAAGCCATAAGACTCCTGAAAAGGTAATCAAATGGCTACCCGGACTATTTGCATTGTGTGCCACCCCCAACAACCCCTCTTTTTACACTGCTGCTATGCTCTGTTTATTATATATACATAGTCACTTTAACTATACATTCATGTACATTCTACTTCAATTGGGTCGACAAACCAGTGCTCCCGCAAGGTAGCTAACCGGGCTATCTGCATTGTGTCCCACCCACCACCCGCCAACCCCTCTTTTACACTGCTGCTACTCTCTGTTCATCATATATGCAAAGTCACTTTTATCATATCTACATGTACATACTACCTCAATCAGCCTGACTAACCGGTGTCTGTATGTAGCCTTGCTTCTTTTATAGCCTCGCTACTGTATATTGCTTGTCTTTTTACTGTTGTTTAATTTCTTTACTTACCTATTGTTCACCTAATACCTTTGTTGCACTATTAGTTAGAGCCTTAAGTATGCATTTCACTGTAAGGTCTACCTACACCTGTTCTATTCAGCGCACGTGACAAATAAACATTGAGTTGATTTGAAAAAGGTGCTTGTGCATGCATTGATAAGCACATCTAAAACCGAATTATCAATACGTATTAAGACAGCACTTCTAAAATATAGATGGCACAAATTTAAAATGTGTTCCTGACTTGACCATGGATTGATGTTTCAGTGAAGTGTTTGGCGTTCTTAGGTTACCCGAAGGCTTTGGTGCCTCTGCTGTCAGACTCTCCTCTCAAAGATCTGTTTGCAATTTCTTCAGAACCTTCAATAGGAAACGATGGATTTTGAAGACTTCAATTATATTCAAGACTGTTTCAAGGGTATACAACGTCTGGCATTACGTCTCCTATTGAGAGCTTTGAATTCAGCTCTAACGAATGTTAAACTAAGATTTTTTTAAGACTGTTTATGCCACCGAGATGTGATGTAATGTCTCGACATTTTATAATGTCCTCAACTCGATCTCGAAAGTTGATCTATTTTGGTGTGTCCTGAGCAACACTCTGATAATATAATGACTTCCTTCCAAATTGAGGAGTTTGCAAGTCCGACAAATGGATTGGTGAAAGGAGAGGGGACTCTCCAAATGCCATGTCTGCTTGCTGCTCCATTTGTTTTGAATGCACTCCAACTGAAAAGCAATTTGAGAGCGCCAACCTTTAGAAAGAGCCCTAGCTGTTGAAGTGCAAAGGCAAACTTAATTAGGAAAATTATAATTGTGCACTGCGCAGTTTCCTTTACATTTGGCCCAGCCACTTTGTCAGCACTTCCTCACGCAAATGAAGTTATGCCGCACGTCGACATTTACAAAATGTCAATACATCAGTAGACATTAAATTATAAGCAATACTCTGTCAAGAAGCTGCATCTGTCACATCAATACCAGCAGTTGATTAACTGGGTGACACTTCTCTTCTCTTGCTGGAAATGTGTAGACTGTCATTTATGTCCAACGGGAACAATAAGACCTGAACTACCCTGCTCCCATCCGCGAGCCCTGTCGAATGCACAACGCATGATGGAAAATGTAATTAAGTTGAAATTCTGACACGCTTCTGTAATTGCTATTGCTTTTTCCCCAAAAAAGTGTATTGATTTAATTTTGTTTTCTAATTTCACATGTCGACGAAAATGTGTTATTAGACTACTTTGTTCAAATTGTCCCCCAAATCAATATACACTATTAGAAAAGAAAAGTGTTATCTAGAACCTAAAAGGGTTTGAAGAACCCATAACCCAGAGGGTTCTACATGGAACCTAACCTAAAAGAGCTCTACATGTAACCAAAAATGGTTCTAATATAGGGACAGCTGAAGACATTTTTGGAACCCTTTTTTGAAAGGTGTAGCAATAAATCACGCATCAGAATGAGATCAGTGGAAAATAGCTTTCTCGAACTTTGGAGAAACCATTATAATGAGGATGTTGTGCCATAATTCAGGGTAATGTTATACTTCAGCTCTTTAATTAAATATATTTTTGTGGCTTGCATTTATTTTGTATATACACTATCTATACAAAATAATGTGGACACCCCTTCAAATTAATGGATTTGGCTATTTCAGCCACACCCGTTGCCTGGTGTATAAAATTGAGCAAAAAGCCATGCAATCTCCATAGACAAACATTGGCACGATAATGGCCTTACTGAAGAGCTCAGTGACTTTCAACGTGGCACCGTCATAGGATGCCAGATTTCCAACATGTCGGTTTGTCAAATTTCTGCCCTACTAGAGCTGACTCGGTCAACTGTAAGTGCTGTTATTGCGAAGTGGAAACATCTAGGTGCAATAATAAAATGGTAGGCCACACAAGCTCACAGAACGGGACCGCGAGTGCTGAAGCATGTAGCGCGTAACAATAGTTTGTCCTCAGTTGCAACACTCACTTTCGAGTTCCAAACTTCCTCTGGAAGCAACGTCAGCACAAGAACTGTTCACCGGGAGCTTCATGGAATGTGTGCGCCTGCTCCGCCATTGTAACCCAAGCCTAAGATTACCATGCGCAATGACAAGCATCAACTGGAGTGGAATAAAGCTCCTCACTACCGGACTCTGGAGCAGTGGAAACTGGTTCTCTGGAGTGATGAATCACACTTCACCATCTGGCAATCCGGATAAATCTGGGTTCGGTGGATGCCAGGAGAACTCTACCTGCCCCAATGTGTTGTGCCAACTGTAAAGTTTGGTGGATGAGGAATAATGGTCTGGGGCTGTTTTCATGGTTCGGTCTAGGCCCCTTAGTTTCAGTGAAGGGAAATCTTAATGCTACAGCATACAATGGCATTCTAGATTATTCTGTACTTCCAGTCTTATTTAACCGTTTTTTTTTAACTAGGCAAGTCAGTTAAAAACAAATTATTATTGACAGTAACATCCTGCCAAAAGGCAAAAGGCCTCCTGCGGGGACGGGGGCTGGGATTAAACACACATCATGACAAGAGAGATACCAGAACACTACATAAAGAGAGACCTAAGACAACAACACAGCATGGTAGCAACACATGACAACGACATGGTAGAAACACAACATGTCCGCAGCACAACATGGTAACATCACAAAACATGGTACAAACATTATTGGGCACAGACAACAGCACAAAGGGCAAAAAGGTAGAGACAATAAAACATCATTTGAAGCAGTCACAACTGTCAGTAAGCTGTCCATGATTGAGTCTTTGAGTGTTTTTTTGCAGCTCGTTCCAGTCGCTAGCTGCATCAAACTGAAAAGAGGAGTGACCCAGGGTTGTGTGTGCTTTGGGGACCTTTAACAACACCCATTCTGCCAGTCACATTCTGTATGTGGAGGATGAGGGCTGCAGTAGGTATCTCAGATAGGGGGGAGTGAGGCCAAAGAGATTTGTATAAATAAGCATCAACTAGTAGGTCTTGCAACGGGAAACAGAGATGACCAGTTAACAGAGGAGTAAAGAGTGCAGTGATGTGGCAACAGTTTGATTCCCTTTCCTGTTTCAGCATGACAATGCCCCCGTGCACAAAGTGAGGTCCACAAAGAAATGGTTTGTTAAAATTGGTGTGGAAGAACTTGACTGGCTGGCACAGAGCCCTGAGCCCCAGCACATCAGTCACTGGCTTTATCAAAAAGTGCATTGAGGATGTCGTCCCCACAGTGACTGTACATACATTCCCCAACCAGAAGCCATGGATTACAGGCAACATTTGCACTGAGCTAAAGGGTAGAGCTGCCACTCTATGGTGCGGGACTCTAACCCGGAAGCTTACAAGAAATCCTGCTATGTATGCCCTGCGACTAACCATCAAACAGGCAAGCCTTCAAGATGAGCTAAATAACTTCTATGCTCGCTTCGAGGCAAGCAACACTGAGGCATGCATGAGAGCATCAGCTGTTCCGGATGACTTTGTGATCACGCTCTCTGTAGCCGACGTGAGTTAGACATTTAAACAGGTCAACATACACAAGGCTCCAGGGCCAGACGGATTAACAGGACGTGTGCTCCGGGCAAGTGCTGACCAACTGGTAGGTGTCTTCGCTAACATTTTCAACATGTCCCTGATTAAGTCTGTAATACCAACATGTTTCAAGCAGACCACCATAGTCCCTGTGCCCAAGAACACACAGGCAACCTACCTAAATGACTACAGACCCGTAGCACTCACATCCGTAGCCATGAAGTGCTTTGAAAGGTTGGTAATGTCTCAAATCAACACCATTATCCCATTATCCCAGAAACCCTAGACCCACTCCAATTTGCATACCGCCCAAACAGATCCACAGATGATGCAATCTCTATTGCACTCCACACTGCACTTTCCCACCTGGACAAAAGGAACACTTATGTGAGAATGCTATTCATTGACTATAGCTCAGCGTTCAACAACATATTACCATCAAAGCTCATCACTAAGCTAAGGATCCAGAGACTATACACCTCCCTCTGCAACTGGATCCTGGACTTCCTTACAGGTCGCCCCCAGGTGGTGAAGGTAGGTAGCAACACATCTGCCACGCTGATCCTCAACACTAGTGCTCCCCAGGGGTGCGTGCTCAGTCCCCTCCTGTACTCCTCTCCTGTACTGCATGGCCAGGCATGACTCCAACACCATCATTAAGTTTTTAGACGACACAACAGTGGTAGGCCTCATCACCGACAACGACGAGACATCCTGTAGGGAGGAAGTCAGAGACCTAGCCGGGTGGTGCCAGATTAACAACCTATCCCTCAACGTAACCAAGACTAAGGAGATGATTGTGGACTACTGGAAAAGGATAACTGAGCACGCTCCAATTCTCATCGACAGGGCTGTAGTGGAGCAGGTTGAGAGCTTCAAGTTCCTTGGTGTCCACATCAACAACAAACTAGAATGGTCCAAACACACCAAGACAGTCGTGAAGAGGGCACGACAAAGTATATTCCCCTCAGGAAACTAAAAATATTTGGCATGGGTCCTGAGATCCACAAAAGGTCCTACAGCTGCAACATCGAGAACATCCTGACTGGTTGCATCAATGCCTGGTACGGCATTTGCTCGGCCTCCAACCGCAAGGCACTACAGAGGGTAGTGTGTACGGCCCTGTACATCACTGCGGCTAAGCTGCCTGCCCTTCAGGACCTCTACACCAGGCGATGTCAGAGGAAGGCCCTAAAACTTGTCAAAGACCCCAGCCACCCCAGTCATAGACTGTCCTCTCTACTACCTCATGGCAAGCGGAACCGGAGTGCCAAGTCTAGGACAAAAAGGCTTCTCAACAGTTTTTTACCCCCAAGCCATAATACTCCTGAACAGGTAATCAAATGGCTACCCAGACTACTTGCATTGTGTGCCCCCCAATCCCTTTTTTATGCTGCTGCTACTCTCCGTTTATCATATATGCATATTCACTTTAACTATACATTCATTTACATACTACTATTGGGCCGACCAACCAAATCAAATCAAATCAAATCAAATTTTATTTGTCACATACACATGGTTAGCAGATGTTAATGCGAGTGTAGCGAAATGCTTGTGCTTCTAGTTCCGACAATGCAGTAATAACCAACAAGTAATCTAACTAACAGTTCCAAAACTACTGTCTTGTACACAGTGTGAGGGGATAAAGAATATGTACATAAGGATATATGAATGAGTGATGGTACAGAGCAGCATAGGCAGATACAGTAGATTGTATCGAGTACAGTATATACATATGAGATGAGTATGTAAACAAAGTGGCATAGTTAAAGTGGCTAGTGATACATGTATTACATAAGGATACAGTCAATGATCTAGAGTACAGTATATACGTATGCCTATGAGATGAATAATGTAGGGTAAGTAACATTATATAAGGTAGCATTGTTTAAAGTGGCTAGTGATATATTTACATCATTTCCCATCAATTCCCATTATTAAAGTGGCTGGAGTTGAGTCAGTGTCAGTGTGTTGGCAGCAGCCACTCAATGTTAGTGGTGGCTGTTTAACAGTCTGATAGCCTTGAGATAGAAGCTGTTTTTCAGTCTCTCGGTCCCAGCTTTGATGCACCTGTACTGACCTCGCCTTCTGGATGATAGCGGGGTGAACAGGCAGTGGCTCGGGTGGTTGATGTCCTTGATGATCTTTATGGCCTTCCTGTGACATCGGGTGGTGTAGGTGTCCTGGAGGGCAGGTAGTTTGCCCCCGGTGATGCGTTGTGCAGACCTCACTACCCTCTGGAGAGCCTTACGGTTGAGGGCGGAGCAGTTGCCGTACCAGGCTGTGATACAGCCCGCCAGGATGCTCTCGATTGTGCATCTGTAGAAGTTTGTGAGTGCTTTTGGTGACAAGCCGAATTTCTTCAGCCTCCTGAGGTTGAAGAGGCGCTGCTGCGCCTTCTTCACAATGCTGTCTGTGTGAGTGGACCAATTCAGTTTGTCTGTGATGTGTATGCCGAGGAACTTAAAACTTGCTACCCTCTCCACTACTGTTCCATCGATGTGGATAGGGGGGTGTTCCCTCTGCTGTTTCCTGAAGTCCACAATCATCTCCTTAGTTTTGTTGACGTTGAGTGTGAGGTTATTTTCCTGACACCACACTCCGAGGGCCCTCACCTCCTCCCTGTAGGCCGTCTCGTCGTTGTTGGTAATCAAGCCTACCACTGTTGTGTCGTCCGCAAACTTGATGATTGAGTTGGAGGCGTGCGTGGCCACGCAGTCGTGGGTGAACAGGGAGTACAGGAGAGGGCTCAGAACGCACCCTTGTGGGGCCCCAGTGTTGAGGATCAGCGGGGAGGAGATGTTGTTGCCTACCCTCACCACCTGGGGGCGGCCCGTCAGGAAGTCCAGTACCCAGTTGCACAGGGCGGGGTCGAGACCCAGGGTCTCGAGCTTGATGACGAGCTTGGAGGGTACTATGGTGTTGAATGCCGAGCTGTAGTCAATGAACAGCATTCTCACATAGGTATTCCTCTTGTCCAGATGGGTTAGGGCAGTGTGCAGTGTGGTTAAAATTGCATCGTCTGTGGACCTATTTGGGCGGTAAGCAAATTGGAGTGGGTCTAGGGTGTCAGGTAGGGTGGAGGTGATATGGTCCTTGACTAGTCTCTCAAAGCACTTCATGATGACGGAAGTGAGTGCTACGGGGCGGTAGTCGTTTAGCTCAGTTACCTTAGCTTTCTTGGGAACAGGAACAATGGTGGCCCTCTTGAAGCATGTGGGAACAGCAGACTGGTATAGGGATTGATTGAATATGTCCGTAAACACACCGGCCAGCTGGTCTGCGCATGCTCTGAGGGCGCGGCTTGGGATGTCGTCTGGGCCTGCAGCCTTGCGAGGGTTAACACGTTTAAATGTCTTACTCACCTCGGCTGCAGTGAAGGAGAGACCGCAAGTTTTCGTTGCAGGCCGTGTCAGTGGCACTGTATTGTCCTCAAAGCGGGCAAAAAAGTTATTTAGTCTGCCTGGGAGCAGGACATCCTGGTCCGTGACTGGGCTGGATTTCTTCCTGTAGTCCGTGATTGACTGTAGACCCTGCCACATGCCTCTTGTGTCTGAGCCGTTGAATTGAGATTCTACTTTGTCTCTGTACTGACGCTTAGCTTGTTTGATAGCCTTGCGGAGGGAATAGCTGCACTGTTTGTATTCGGTCATGTTACCAGACACCTTGCCCTGATTAAAATCAGCGGTTCGCGCTTTCAGTTTCACACGAATGCTGCCATCAATCCACGGTTGCTGGTTAGGGAATGTTTTAATCGTTGCTATGGGAACGACATCTTCAACGCACGTTCTAATGAACTCGCACACCGAATCAGCGTATTCGTCAATGTTGTTGTCTGACGCAATACAAAACATGTCCCAGTCCACGTGATGGAAGCAGTCTTGGAGTGTGGAGTCAGCTTGGTCGGACCAGCGTTGGACAGACCTCAGCGTGGGAGCCTCTTGTTTTAGTTTCTGTCTGTAGGCAGGGATCAACAAAATGGAGTCGTGGTCAGCTTTTCCGAAAGGGGGGCGGGGCAGGGCCTTATATGCGTCGCGGAAGTTAGAGTAACAATGATCCAAGGTCTTTCCACCCCTGGTTGCGCAATCGATATGCTGATAAAATTTGGGGAGTCTTGTTTTCAGATTAGCCTTGTTAAAATCCCCAGCTACAATGAATGCAGCCTCCGGATAAATGGTTTCCAGTTTGCAAAGAGTCAAATAAAGTTCATTCAGAGCCAACGATGTGTCTGCTTGGGGGGGGATATATACGGCTGTGATTATAATCGAAGAGAATTCTCTTGGTAGATAATGCGGTCTACATTTGATTGTGAGGAATTCTAAATCAGGTGAACAGAAGGATTTGAGTTCCTGTATGTTTCTTTCATCACACCATGTCACGTTAGTCATAAGGCATACGCCCCCGCCCCTCTTTTTACCAGAAAGATGTTTTTTCCTGTCTGCGCGATGCGTGGAGAAACCTGTTGGCTGCACCGCTTCGGATAGCGTCTCTCCAGTAAGCCACGTTTCCGTGAAGCAAAGAACGTTACAGTCTCTGATGTCCCTCTGGAATGCTACCCTTGCTCGGATTTCATCAACCTTGTTGTCAAGAGACTGGACATTGGCAAGAAGAATGCTAGGGAATGGTGCACGATGTGCCCGTCTCCGGAGTCTGACCAGAAGACCGCCTCGTTTCCCTCTTTTTCGGAGTCGTTTTTTTGGGTCGCTGCATGGGATCCACTCCGTTGTCCTGTTTGTAAGGCAGAGCACAGGATCCGCGTCGCGAAAAGCGTATTCTTGGTCGTACTGATGGTGAGTTGACGCTGATCTTATATTCAGTAGTTCTTCTCGACTGTATGTGATGAAACCTAAGATGACCTGGGGTACTAATGTAAGAAATAACACGTAAAAAAACAAAAAACTGCATAGTTTCCTAGGAACGCGAAGCGAGGCGGCCATCGAAGCGAGGCGGCCATCTCTGTCGGCGCCGGAAGTGCTCCCACCCACCACCCGCCAACCCCTCTTTTACGTTACTGCTACTCTCTGTTTATCATATATGCATAGTCACTTTAACCACATCTACATGTACATACTACCTTAATCATCCTGACTAACCGGTGTCGGTATGTAGCCTTGCTACTCTTATTGCCTCGCTACTTTATATAGCCTGTCTTTTTACTGTTGTTTTATTTCTTTACCTACCTATTGTCCACCTAATACCTTTGTTGCAATATTGGTTAGAGCCTGTAAGTAAGCATTTCACTGTTCTATTCGGCGCACGTGACAAATAAACTTTGATTTGATTTGACCTCTACTCCATCAAAAACCTTTAAAATGAATTGGAATGCCGACTGCGAGCCAGGCCTAATTGTCCAACATTACTGCCCGACCTCACTAATGCTCTTGTGTCTGAATGGCAGCAGGTCCCCGCAGCAATGTTCCAACATCTAGTGGAAAGCCTTACCAGAAGGAGAAGGAGGCTGTTATAGCAGTAAATGGGGGACCAACTCTATAATAATGCCCATTATTTTGGAGTGAGATGTTCGACTACCAGGTGTCCACATACTTTTGGTCATGTAATGTACCATGTACATTACATTACCATCATGTGTGAATGTTGCTGTTTATATCTGTATCTTTATCTTGTCCAACAACTGAAGGTCCTTCTGGAAAAATAAAGTAATTCAATTCAATACCAGAGTGCAACCATGTCCAAACATGCTGAGAAGCAGAGGATAGAGGTACTGGAAAGCGACTTCACATTCTTACTTGTCACCTGTTTAAATTATGTGCAAACATTGGTGTGGGTAATTAACAGTCTAATATGTACAGCTAATGTTTGATTAATCAACATTGTCTATAGTGTGAGTTAAGTCAACACCGCTGGAACAAACAAGAGAACCTAAAACCAGAGAAAGGTCACAGGATCAATAATCCATTTAAGATGCTTGCATGGATTCTGCTCTCAACTCTGCTTGTAATCAGGAGGGGAGATGTATTTATCTATTCCTGTCACGGCTGATTTCCTCCTCTTCGTCTGAAGAGGAGGTGTAGCAGGGATCGGACCAAAATGCAGTGTAGTTCGTGTTCAACATGTTTTAATGAAAGACGAAAACACTACACAAATACAAAATAACAAACGTGGCAAAACCGAAACAGTCCTATCTGGTGCAGAGAACACAAAGACAGGAAACAATCACCCACAAAGTACCCACAGAATACGGCTGCATAAATATGGTTCCCAATCAGAGACAACGATAGACAGCTGCCTCTAATTAAGAACCAGTCTAGGCAACCATAGACATACAATATACCTAGAAAGGAAACAGCCCCATAAACAAAGGTGCGGACTCCGGGCCGCACACCTAAACCTATAGGGGAGTGTCTGGGTGGGCGTCTGTCCATGGTGGCGGCTCTGGCGCAGGACGTGGACCCCACCACACCATAGTCGTTGTCCTCTTAAGTCTCCTCCTAGGAACGGCGACCCTAGCTGTCAACCTAGGATTGGCAACCCTACTAAATGGCCCCACTGGACTGAGGGGCAGCTCCAGAATGAGGGGCAGCTCGGGACTGATGGGCAGCTCGGGACTGAGGGGCAGCTCGGGACTGGCGGATCCTGGCTGACTGACGGCTCTGGCGGATCCTGGCAGACTGGCGGCTCTGGACAGGCGGGAAACTCTAGCAGCTCTGGACTGGCGGGAGACTCTAGCGGCTCTGGACAGGCGGGAGACTCTAGCGGCTCTGGACAGGTGGGAGACTCTAGCGGCTCTGGACAGGCGGGAGACTCTAGCGGCTCTGGACAGGCGGGAGACTCTAGCGGCTCTGGACAGGCGGGAGACTCTAGCGGCTCTGGACAGGCGGGAGACTAGCGGCTCTGGACAGGCGGGAGACTCTAGCGGCTCTGGACAGGCGGGAGACTCTAGCGGCTGGCCAGGCGGGAGACTCTAACGGCTCTGGACAGGCGGGAGACTCTAGCGGCTCTGGAGAGGAGGAAGGCTCTAGCAGTGCTGGACAGGCGAGACGCACTGTAGGCCTGGTGCGTGTTGCCGGCGCTGGTGGTACTGGGCCGAGGACACGCACCTCAGGGCAAGTGCGGGGAGGAGGAACAGGGAGTACTGGGCTCTGGACACACACAGGAAGGATAACTCTCTCCATCCACCGGATGTGTACCAAACTCACTAAAAGTGGCAGTACTAAAGCCTCTCTTGAAAAAGACAAACCTTGACCCAGAAAATATAAAAAACTATCGGCCTATATCGAATCTTCCATTCCTCTCAAAATGTTTAGAAAAGGCTTTTGCACAGCAACTGACTGCCTTCCTGAAGACAAACAATGTATACAAAATGCTTCAGTCTGGTTTTAGACCCCATCATTGCACTGAGACTGCACTTGTGAAGGTGATAAATGACCTTTTAATGGCATCAGACCGAGGCTCTGCATCTGTCGTGCTCCTAGACCTTAGTGCTGTTTTTGATACCATCGATCACCCCATTCTTTTGGAGAGATTGGAAACCCAAATTGGTCTACACAGACAACTACTTTTAAGCTCGAACAAGAACCGAGATGCTTGTTCTAGGTCCCAAGAAACAAAGAGATCTTCTGTTGAATCTGACAATTAATCTTAATGGTTCTACAGTCGTCTCAAATAAAACTGTGAAGGACCTCGGCGTTACTCTGGACCCTGATCTCTCTTTTGACAAACATATCAAGACTGTTTCAAGGACAGCTTTTTTCCATCTATGTAACATTGCAAAAATCAAACTTTCTGTCCAAAAATGATGCAGAAAAATGTATCCATGCTTTTGTTACTTCTAGGTTAGACTACTGCAATGCTCTACTTTCCGGCTACCCGGATAAAGCACTAAATAAACCTCAGTTAGTGCTAAATACAGCTGCTAGAATCCTGACTAGAACCCAAAAATGTGATCATATTACTCCAGTGCTAGCCTCCCTACACTGGCTTCCTGTCAAAGCAAGGGCTGATTTCAAGGTTTTACTGCTAACCTACAAAGCATTACATGGGCTTAGTCCTACCTATCTTTCTGTTTTGGTCCTGCCGTATATACCTACACGTACGCTACAGTCACAAGACGCAGGCCTCCTAATTGTCCCTATAATTTCTAAGCAAACAGCTGGAGGCAGGGCTTTCTCCTATAGAGCTCCATTTTTATGGAATGGTCATAAGTAAGTATGTCAGGGTGTCACGATCGTCAAAATAACATGCGGACCAAGGCGCAGCGTGATATGGGTTCCACATCTTTTATTTTGTGAAATGCACAAAACTTTTTTTTTTTTTTAAACGTGAAGCTATGGAGTGCTCACAGGCAACTACACATAACTGGGCATTGGCGGGGAACTGGCGCAGAGGAAGGCTCCGGCCATGGAGCTGGACTGGACACCGATGCAGAGGAAGGCTCCGGCCTTGGAGCTGAACTGGACACCGTGCCTGGACTGGGCACCGGCGCAGAGGGAGGCCCTAGAGCTGGACTGGACGCCTTGCCTGGATGCTCCGGACCGTTGACCGTCGCAGGAGGTTCCGGAACGTTGACCATTGCAGGAGGTTCCGGAACGTTGACCGTCGCAGGAGGTTCCGGAACGTTGACCGTCGCAGGAGGTTCCGGACTGTGGACCGTCGCAGGAGGTTCCGGACTGTGGACCGTCGCAGGAGGTTCCGGACTGTGGACCGTCGCAGGAGGTTCCGGACTGTGGACCGTCGCAGGAGGTTCCGGACTGTGGACCGTCGCAGGAGGTTCCGGACTGTGGACCGTCGCATGGAGTTCAAGATCGTGGACCGTCACAGGAGGTTCCGGACCGTGGACCGTCACAGGAGGTTCCCGGACTGTGAACAGTCGCGGAAGCTCTGGACTGGGGACCGTCGCAGGAGGTTCCGGACTGTGGACCGTCGCAGGAGGTTCCGGACTGTGGACCGTCGCAGGAGGTTCCGGACTGTGGACCGTCGCAGGAGGTTCCGGACTGTGGACCGTCGCAGGAGGTTCCAGACTGTGGACCGTCGCAGGAGGTTCCGGACTGTGGACCGTCGCAGGAGGTTCCGGACTGTGGACCGTCGCATGGAGTTCAAGATCGTGGACCGTCACAGGAGGTTCCGGACCGTGGACCGTCACAGGAGGTTCCCGGACCGTGAACAGTCGCGGAAGCTCTGGACTGGGGACCGTCGCAGGAGGTTCCGGACTGTGGACCGTCGCAGGAGGTTCCGGACTGTGGACCGTCGCAGGAGGTTCCGGACTGTGGACCGTCGCAGGAGGTTCCGGACTGTGGACCGTCGCAGGAGGTTCCGGACTGTGGACCGTCGCAGGAGGTTCCGGACTGTGGACCGTCGCAGGAGGTTCCGGACTGTGGACCGTCGCAGGAGGTTCCGGACTGTGGACCGTCGCATGGAGTTCAAGATCGTGGACCGTCACAGGAGGTTCCGGACCGTGGACCGTCACAGGAGGTTCCCGGACTGTGAACAGTCGCCGGAAGCTCTGGACTGGGGACCGTCGCCGGAAGCTCTGGACTGGGGATCGTCGCCGGAGGCCTAGTGCGTGGAGCCAGCACAGGTGAAGCCGGACTGGTGACACGCACTTCAGGGCGAGTGTGAGGACAAGGCACAGGATGTACCGGACTGGGGAGGCTCACTGGAGGCCTAGTGCATGGAGTCGGCACATGTGGTACCAGACTGGTGACACGCACTTTAAGGCGAGTGCAAGGAGCAGGCACAGGACGTACCGGACTGTGGAGGCGTACTGGAGGTCTGTTGCGTAGAGCCAGCACAAATTGTACCGGAAGGATGACACACTTCTCACGGCGAGTGCGAGGAGCTGGCACAGGACGTACTGGGCTGTGAAGGCGTACTGGAGACTTGGTGCGTAGAGCCGCCACACATGTTACCGGACAGATGACACACTTCTCACGGCGAGTGCGAGGAGCTGGCACAGGACGTACTGGGCTGTGAAGGCGTACTGGAGACTTGGTGCGTAGAGCCGCCACACATGTTACCGGACAGATGACACGCTCCTCAAGGCAAGTGCAGAGATTTGGCACAGGACGTACTGGGCTGTGGAGGCGTACTGGAGACCTGGTGCGTAGAGCCGACACAGTTTTTACAGTACTCAGGACGAGTACCGGAGAGCTGACCCAAGTGGCATCAAATGGTTGACATGCTCCTTAGGGTGAATGTCGTGCATCATACACCAACACAACAACTCTCTCATTTCTCTCTCCTCCAATTTCTCCATCAGCTCAATGACGGTCTTTGACTCTCTCCGTTCACTCTCCTCCAATTTCTCCATCTTCTCCCAGATTGGCTCCACCTACCACCCCGTGTGCCTCCCCAATTTTTTTTCTTGGGGCTGTTCTTTGGGCTTTCGTGGTGGCCGCGAACCCCGGCATCCTCGCTGTCTTCCCTTCTCTCCTTGCGTCTTCTTCCAAGGAAGGCTTTCGTGTCCGCCCATTATTTCCTCCCAAGTCCAGGATATCTTCTCCTACTTGATCTCCTCCCAAGCCCAGGATACCTTCTCCTCCAGGGCACGCTGCTTGGTCCTGGTGTGGTGGGATCTTCTGTCACGATCATCGAAATAACATGCGGACCAAGGCGCAGCGTGATATGGGTTCCATATCTTTTATTTTGAGAAACACAAAAAAATAACAAACAGTATCCTACAAAAAAACAGTGGGGAAATAGCTGCCTAAATATGATCCCAAATCAGAGACGATGCTAAACAGCTGCCTCTGATTGGGAACCATACCAGGCCAACATAGAAATAAAACAACCTAGATTACCCACCCTAGTCACACCCGATCTAACCAAAATAGAGAATACAAAGGATCTCTATGATCAGGGCGTGACACATGGTTAGGTCTACACCTGTTGTATTCAGTGCATTTGACAAATAACATTTGATTTGATTTAATAGCAGCAAGGTATGTTTGTGTGTGACGTCAGTGTGCATGTGTGCACGTGTTATGTGTGTGTGGGTGTATGTAGTGAATAGAGTCTAGTGTTTATGCATAGAGACAGTGCAAAATAGTTATTATAAAAAGGGTCATTGCAGGTAGTCCAGGTAGCCATTTGATTTAGCTATTTAGCAGTCTTGTTTAGCATTCTTATTGCGTGAGGGTAGAAACTGTTCAGGGTCCCATTGGTTTCAGACTTAGTGCACTGGTACCGCTTGCCGTGCGGTAGCAGAGAGGACAGTCTATGGCTTGGGTGGCTGGAGTCTTTGACAATTTTTAGGGCCTGCCTCTGACATTGCTTTGTATAGAGGTCCTGGATGGCAGGGAGCTCGGCCCCAGTGATGAACTGGGCCATGCTCACCACCCTCTGTAGTGCCTTGCGGTCGGGTGCCTTGCGGTCGGGTGCCTTGCCTTTGCCATACCAAGTAGTGATGCAGCCAGTCAAGATGCTCTCAATAGTACCAGCTGTAGAATTGTTTGAGGATCTGATGGCTCATGCCAAATCTTTTCAGCCTCCTGAAGTGGAAGAGGTGCTGTCGTGCCCTCTTCACAACTGTGTTGGTGTATGTGTGGACCATGTCAATTTCTTGGTGATGTGTACACAGAGGAACGTTAAGCCCTCAACCCGTTTCACTACAACCCCATCAATGTGGATAGGGGTGTGCTCGTCCCTCCGTTTTTCTGTAGTCCAAGATCAGCTCCTTTGTCTTGATGACGTTGAGGGAGAGGTTGTTGTCCTTGCACCACACTGCCAAGTGTCTGACCTCCTCCCTATAGGCTGCCTCATTGTCATCTTTGTTCAGTCCTATGACCGTCGTGTCATCAGCAAACTTCATGATGGTGTTGGAGTCATGAGCAGTCAGGCTGTCGTGGGTGAACGTGAAAGTAATGATTTGAATTTTGGAGCTCATTACAGCCTAAATTACGTTGCTAGGTTTCGGAAATTGCATTGAAAATGTGTAATCAGCTCGAAACGTTAAAGTGACTTACCTTACAGATCACAAAGTCAGCTAATTTCCACTCCATTCATATGCAAATCCATTTGACACACTGGCTTGTTTGGCTGTCCATGTTATTATTTTAACCTGCCATTCCCTTCTATACACTGAAATTATATAATTTCATTTGTCCTCTATTATGATTCAATTTTTTCTATCTCGCATAGCTCATTAGTACACCATTGTCTTGGAAAATTATCCAACACACCTCCAGGCTGTGTAAGGGCTGTTTGACCAAGAAAGAGAGTGATGGAGAACTGCATCAGATGACCTGGACTCCACAATCACCCGACCTCAAACCAGTTGAGATGGTTTGGGATGAGTTGGACCGCAGAGTGAAGGAAAGGCAGCCAACAAGTGCTCAGCATATGTGGGTACTCCTTCAAGACTGTTGGAAATACATTCCAGGTGAAGCTGGTTGAGAATGCCAAGAGTGTGCAAAGCTGTCAAAGGGAAGGATGGCTACTTTGATGAAGCTCAAATATAAAACACATTTAGATTTGTTTAACACTTTTTGGTTACTACATGATTCCATGTGTTAGTTATTTCAGCATTTTGATGTCTTCACTATTATTCTACAATGTAGAAAATAGTAAAAATAAAGAAAAACCCTTGAATTAGTAGGTGTGTCCAAACTTTTGACTGGTACTGTATATGTATCTATTATAGTCCCTAGTATACAACAATGAATAATGTGGAATATATAAATACCATCAAAGGGAGACAATGTGGAGATAAGGAGTAACAAAACATTTATTTATTAAATACAGTAACTAAGTATAATATACAATGGTGTGTGTAATCAGTAATTAGTAGTGTGAGTGTTTTGCATGCATAAATATGATAATGCAGGGTGTTGAAAGATGCTAAAGCAAACAACCAAAAAACCACCAAGATACACAACAAAATCCATAAAGGTGTCTGCATGGAGAGAGCCTCCTCCATGAATGGGGAAGCGGTGCACCCATCCTGGGACATACCGGGCCCAGGTGTTTCCCATGTAGCTGACGACCCTCCCAACTCCGCCCACCGGCATCCTAATAAGGAAGCAAGAACAAAGAGAGAATACGGCAGACAGAGTATGAGGGTCGTCACATGGGAAACGAGATGCTCCTCCTTAGTAAAAAATCACCCTCCTGTGTGGCTGGCCATCCTTCCCCTGTAGGTAAAAGTGGAGGCTGGTGTCATGACATTGGCTTGGGGGTTAGGTTTATGACAGTCATAAATACCTCTTCCCCCCCTTTTTCCTATCTCTACCCTACTGATGTTACATTTGCAAAAACCTTTGTTAACATAGAGGGAACATCAGAAGGTGGGGGGAAATGAACTATATTCTGGTAATCCGAACAATTGAACATATGCGGTGGTACTTAATGAATATGATGTCAGTTCGGTTGTCATCTGAGACATTCTCATCAATGATAAGATGACAAACTCTACAGTGGAAAGCCTACACATCAGAGTTATCGGATTCACATGGAAGTGTTGTTCAATTTAAATGTTTGAAAATGAAATTATTCGTGATGGGATGAGATGTGATTTTAGCTTCTAAAATGTGAGAATTGGGTTTTCATAAGACAGGGCTCTGCTCAATCAGTGGCCCGCCCCTGTGAAGGGACATGGGCTATAAAACTTTTCAAACACGCCCTCCTCTCCCTTCCTATATAAGCCCTTGACGACAATATAACCTCCTGTTCTGAGGATGTAGGACAACGGTCCGATGTCAGAATGGTTGAGATAATAACTACAGAATGAAGCCAACATCAGCGTGAGCTTTGGTTGTGAATGGTATGAACTCTTATTCACTAGAGAAGTAATACCTCCTAGACGTTGAGATAGCAACAGCAGATGCAAACGAGGGTTAGGAAGGAACAGACAGAGTATCCCGTCTATCACCCAACGACGTTACTACAACGTATCAAATTGACAACCAGAGACATTCTTCAAAGGACTCGGTTAGGCAACACGGCTTTCCATCTACCACCAACCTACCGAAGCGCAGCTCTGAGTAAATATTTATTGCATTTTCCTTTTCCAAATGGGCGGTAATTTAGAATGCATCATATACTGTATTTACGATAGCACAGCTTCTCCCTGTGGCCCTCAGTCTTCCCGCTCTTTCACTCAAACCCAGCCCTTTTCCTTTGTGTAACAAGCTGTCATATCTAGCTAGGGACGTTTTCCTTTATGACGTAATTTGTAATCAAGTTATGATTTAATTATGTGCATGTGTGCACATGAGTGATTAGTTAGGTATTTAGTAAATAAATAATTAAACCCAATTTTGCATTGCTGATTCAAATTGTTAGCCAGGGTTCGTGCAGATAACCAAGATTTTACAACTTTCAGATGAGACTGAATTAAGATGACGATTGATATTGACTGTTATTGATGTAAAATATTACTAGGTCTTTAAGAGTTTATTCGGAAGATAACAGCTCTATAAATATTATTTTGTGGTGCCCGACTCTCTAGTTAATTACACGATTTGCTCAATCAGGTGATATTAATTACGGAGAAATTATTTTATAGAAAAGCATGTCATATCACTTAATCCGGCATAGCCAAAGACACGACACTGGTGACTTGAAATATTGAGAAGGATGGGAGATCCACAGTATAGGTGCGGAATGCACGGAGACCACAGTGTGTTTCAAAAATCATCAAAGACTAATTAGTTTAACACTGGAGTGAGATGTGCAGATGACAATGTGCAAGTAGAGATACTGGGGTGCAAAAGAGCAACAAAAAAATAACAATATGGGGATGAGGTAGTTGGGTGTGCTTTTTACAGATGGGCACTGTACAGGTACTGCCGGTAAGCTGCTCTGACAGTTGATGCTCAAAGTTGGAGAGGGAGATATAAGTCTCCAGCTTCAGTGATTTTTGCAATTCGTTCCAGTCATTGGCAGCAGAGAACTGGAAGGAAAGGCGGCCAAATGAGGTTTTGGCTTTGGGAATGACCAGTGAAATAAACCTGCTGGAGCGCGTGCTATGTTGCTATGGTGACCAGTGAGCTGAGATAAGGTGGTGCTTTACTGAGCAAAGACTTATAGATGACCTGCAGTGGGTTTGGCGACTAATATGTAGCGAGGGCCAGCCAAAGAGAGCATACAGGTCACAGTGGTGGGTAGTATATGGGGCTTTGGTGACAAAACGGATGGCACTGTGATAGACTACATCCAATTTGCTGAGTAGAGTGTTGGAGGCTATTTTGCAAATGACATCGCCGAAGTCAAGGATCGGTTGGAAAGTCAGTTTTACGAGGGTATGTTTGGCAGCATGAGTGAAGGAGGCTTTGTTGCGAAATAGGAAGCCGATTCTAGATTTAACTTTTGATTGGAAATGCTTAATGTGAGTCTGGAAGGAGAATTTATAGTCTCTCCAGACACCTAGGTATTTGTAGTTGTCCACATATTCTAAGTCAGAACCGTCCAGAGTAGTGCTGCTGGTCGGGAGGGTGGGTGCTGGCAGGGATCCATTGAAGAGCATGCATTTAAGTTTTACTAGCATTTAAAATCAGTTGGAGGCCACGTAAGGAGTGTTGTATGGCATTGAAGCTCATTTGGAGGTTTGTTAACACATTGTCCAAAGAAGGGCCAAATGTATACAGAATGGTGTTGTCTGCGTAGAGGTGGATCAGAGAACCACCAGCAGCAAGAGCGACATCATTGATGTATACAGAGAAAAGAGTCAGCCCAAGAATTGAACCCTGTGACTCCCCCATAGAGACTTCCAGGGGTCCGGACCACAGGCCATCTGATTTGACACACTGAACTCTGTCTGAGAAGTAGTTGGTGAACCAGGCGAGGCAGTCATTTGAGAAACCAAGGCTATTGAGTCTGCCGATAAGAATGCAGTGATTAACAGAGTCGAAAGCCTTGGCCAGGTTGATGAAGATGGCTGCACAGTACTGTCTTTTATTGATGGCGGTTATGTTACCATTTAGGACCTTGACTTTGGCTGAGGTGCACCCATGACCAGCTTGGAATCCAGATTGCATGGTGGAGAAGGTAAGGTGGGATTCGAAATTATCTGCTTGTTAACTTGGCTTTTGAAGATTTTAGAAAGGCAGGGCAGGATGGATATAGGGCTATAACAGTTTGGTTCTAGACTGTCTCCCCCTTCGAAGAGGGGGATGACCGCGGCAGCTTTCTAATCTTTGGGGATCTCAGACGATATGAAAGAGAGGTTGAACAGGCTAGTAATTTGCCAGCAGCATACCACCCTGCATACCACTGCTGGCTTGCTTATGAAGCTAAGCCGGGTTGGTCAGTTCCTGGATGGTAGACCAGATGCTGCTGGAAGTGGTGTTGGAGGGCCAGTAGGAGGCACTCTTCTCTCTGGTCTAAAAATAAATAAAAAAAATATCCCAATGCCCCAGGGCAGTGATTTGGGCACTGCCCTGTGTAGGGTGCCATCTTTGGATGGGACGTTAAACGGGTGTCCTGACTCTCTGGGGTCATTAAAGATCCCATGGCACTTATTGTAAGAGTAGGGGTGTTAACCCCGGTGTCCTGGCTAAATTCCCAATCTGGCCCTCAAACCATCATGGTCACCTAATAATCCCCAGTTTACAATTGGTTCATTCATCCCCCTCCTCTCCCCTGTACCTATTCTCCAGGTCGTTGCTGCAAATGAGATCGTGTTCTCAGTCAACTTACCTGGTAAAATAACAGTAAAATAAAGTAAGTAAATAATAGGGGCTGCAACAATTTCGGTGGATAATTTTAGAAAAAAAGGGTCCAGATTGTCTAGCCCAGCTGATTTGTAGGGATCCAGATTTTGCAGCTCTTTCAGAAAATCAGCTGCCTGGATTTGGGTCAAGGAGAAGCGAGGGGGCTTGGGCAAGTTGCTGGGGGGATGCAGAGCTGTTGGCCCGGGTAGGAGTAGCGAGGTGGAATGCATGGCCAGCTGTAGAAAAATGCTTATTGAAATGATTGATTATTGTAGATTTATCGGTGGTGACAAGTGTTTCCTAGCCTCAGTGCAGTGGGCAGCTAGGAGGAGGTGCTATTATTCTCCATGGACTTTACAGTGTCCCAAAACCTTTTGGAATTAGTGCTACAGGATGCAAATTTCTGTTTGAAAAAGCTAGCCTTACCTTTCCTAACTGACTGTGTATCTTGTTTCCTGACTTCCCTGACTTCGATGCTGATGCAGAATGACACAGGATGTTTTTGTGCTGGTCAATGGCAGTCAAGTGAACCAAGGGCTATATCTGTTCTTAGTTCTACATTTTTTGAATGGAGCATGCTTATTTATGATCGTGAGGAAAGCACTTCTAAAGAGCAACCAGGCATCCTCTACTGACCGGATGAGGTCAATGTCCTACCAGATTACCCGGGCCAGGTTGATTAGAAAGGCCTGCTTGCTGAAGTGTTTAAGGGAGCGTTTGACAGTGATGACGGGTGGTAGTTTGATCGCGGAGCCATTACGTACGCAGGCAAAGAGGCAGTGATCGCTGAGATCCTGTTTGAAGAAAGCAGAGGTGTATTTAGAGGGAAAGTTGGTCAGGAATATCTATGAGGGTGCCCATGGTTACGGATTTTGGGTTGTACCTGGTAGGTTCCTTGATCATTTGTGTGACATTGAGGGCATCTAGCTTAGATTGTAGGACGGCCAAGGTGTTAAGCATTTTCCAGTTTAGGTCACCTAACAGTACGAACTCTGAAGATAGTTCCTCTTGATAAATCCTTTTACGACTAGGGGGCGATATTTAAATTTTTTGATGAAAAACGTTCCCGTTTTAAACAAGATATTTTGTCACGAAAAGATGCTTGACTATGCATATAATTGACAGCTTTGGATAGAAAACACTCTGACGTTTCCAAAACTGCAAAGATATTGTCTGTGAGTGCAACATAACTGATGTTACATGCGAAACCCAGATAAGAATCCAATCAGGAAGTGCCGCATTTTTTTAAACCGCCTCAGGCCAATGACTCCTTACATGGCTGTGAATGAGCTACGAACGTTTTCTACGTATTCCCCAAGGGGTCTACAGCATTGTGACGTCTTTTTACGCATTTCTGTTGAAGAATAGCCGTAAGGGACCACATTTAGCAAGTGGTCACATGGTGTCTCCCGCAGAAAATCTCATTTTTCCAATCGCTTCTTATGAGAAACCAATTGCCTCGACGGATATATTATTGAATATATATGTTAAAAACACCTTGAGGATTGATTCTAAACAACGTTTGCCATGTTTCTGTCGATATTATGGAGCTAATTTGGAAAAAAGTTTGCCGTTGTAGTGGTAGCATTTTCCGGTCGATTTCTCAGCCAAGCATGATGAACAAACGGGAGCTATTTCGCCTACAAAAATAATATTTTGGGAAAAAAGGAACATTTGCTATCTAACTGGGATTCTCCTGAGTGAAAACATCTGAAGTTCTTCAAAGGTAAATTATATAATTTGATTGCTTTTCTTATTTTCGTGAAAATGTTGTCTCTTGCCAGCAGAGCCTAGCATAGCATTATGCCATGATAAACTTACACAAATGCTTGTCTAGCGTTGGCTGTAACGCATATTTTGAAAATCTGAGATGACAGTGTGAATAACAAAAGGCTAAGCTGTGTCTTAATATATTTCATTTGTGATTTTCATGAATAGGAACATTTTCTAGGGGTATTTATGTCCGCTGCGTTATGCTAATTAGTTTGAGGCTATGATTACACTCCCGGATCCGGGATTGCTAGTCACAAGAAGTCAGGGAACATGAGAGGACATAGCTGTAAATACAAATAGTAGATACATTCCATTACAGCTGAGCCATTGTAGGATTGGACAACAAGTTTCTTGTTAAACTTAGACATCTCAAAATTCATGAAGTCAAACACAGACTGCGCATCTCGCCCACTTGACACATCAAAGTAGCTCAAGAAACATTCCTGAATAAAGCCCTGATCATCCACAAACCTGACGATAACTGACAACTGCAAGCAGACTGGTGGCACCATAGGTCGCAGAGTGGTTGGGCAATTTCTACCCTTTGGGGCCTGGAGTTTTTTCTTATATGTTAACCTAACTAGGAATAATCTGGACCCTATAAGGTACGACCGTGATTAATCAGTTGTATTTGTTCATATAAATCAGCTACCTTATATTTGTTCATATAAATTATATTTAGACTAGATTAGGCAATGGATTTCCTCTACCCAGACACATAGACAACAACTGATAGACAATAGAACTGCAAGCAGACTGGTGGAGTTACTCACATCTGCCATCACTATTATATCGATTGATTAACTCCAGGTAATAATTATGGATTTAAAACGTATAGGCAGCCTAGTTTACAGTTGATCAGATGGAAAAATAGTCTTGTTTTCATCCCATACAGCATGTCAGATTTCTAATGTTTAGGTGTAGCCTAGGCGGCGGCAACATTTATGTCATGAGTTTTTCCTTGTGTCTGTCCGGAGGTCTCATGTGTTATCATCTTTGCTAACGTGAAAAAATGTGGTGCATCAACCTCTCTCTTTATTCCTAACGTTTAATGGATGATGTGATGGAAGCTATCAAATCATTCGGAATTGTTTTTGACATCCCAGAAAAGATGTTCAGCATGTAAAGTACAATTACAGGCGGCTTGATGATAGGCTCGCTGTTAACCAGCTATACATCTGATACCCGGTATTGAATGCTCTCACCTTTTCATCCTTCTTCATGAAACTGATCTCAGGCAGAGGTCGACCCTCGCTTTTAAGTCGCACCTTTTCCATGTACCCCAGAGAATGAAAGGGGTTCTTCAACAAAAAGTCCATAACATCTTTGGCAGCATTGGCCATTCTAACATTCTGGTGGAGAAAAATGCACACTGGCGCTAGTAGCTAGCTAGCTACTGAAGTTAGCAAGGCAAAGTTAAATAAATTGCACTAACTGGACACAAAAATAAAGTTCTAAACCCAAGAAAACAATGTACAATATACCTCCATCTCCAGTCATTTGAAAAAATGAATTTGAATTGAAAAATGTCCCAAAAATGCTCAACTATCACTCTTCACTCTTAATCTCTATCCAGCAATGTCACCAAGCTTCTCAACACATAAAACCCCCATAATGCTCTGTGGCACAAACCCAATACAACACACTAGGTACGTTCTCTGATCCTACATCTATGATTGGATGGACAACATGTCAGTTCATACTGAAAAAGCTTTGAATGGTTGGAGGACGTCCTTCGGAATTGGTCATAATTACCATGTATATCTATGGAAGGTTAGGTTTTGAATTGAAGTCAATATAACTAGAGGAGGATGGAAGCTAGCTGTCCTCTGGCTATACCATGGTGCTAGCCCAGACAGTGCTGTTGAAGTTACTGTAGACCTTCATTGCAAAACACTATATTATTTTTGTCACATGAATATATTTAGTATAGTTTTATCTAAAAAGGATAACTTTTTGAATTTTCACTGAGGAGGACGGCCCTCCCCTTTCTCCTCTTAGGAGCTTCGACTGGTAGATACATATGATTGCCTGACAAGTTGGAAGAGAAGAGTTGTTGAAATACTCCAGTCTAAGTACATTTGCGGTTGGGATTAATTACTTAAAAATCATACAATGTGATTTTCAGGATTTTGTTTTACATTCCGTCTCTCACAGTTGAAGTGTACCGATGATAAACATTACAGACCTCTACATGCTTTGTAAGTAGGAAAACCTGTAAAATCGGCAGTGTGTCAAATACTTGTTCTCCCCACTGTATGTGACTGACTGGCTCAAATCAACCTTATGTAGCAACATTTTTATTTTTTACATTAGATAAAAGTATAGACTCAGAGCTACAAAATAGTAAATCACACACTACAGTTGAAGAGCAATGGGAAATATATTTAACTTTGAGAGTTTATAAACTTGTAAACTCACTTTTGAGAAAATGGCCTTTGAATGTTTTGGTACTACTATTGGAGAGCCCGACCCATCTCCTTAAGGGTTGATCTGAGTGTTCTGTACTAACAGCAGCAGTCAAGCACCCAAGCTAACTTGCTAACTACTTTCAGACACATATGAGAGAACAGCTCACTGAACATTACTCACCCTAGCAGAGCTGGTTAGGCTGTTATGCTATCCAGAGCATTGGTGACTGCAACTGTGCTGTCATATTGTCCGTTTGTAAGCACACTGGATGCTCTCGCCGATGAGTAGGGTTGATCTGAACGTTCTGACCTCACAACGGCAGTCAAGCACCCAAGCTAACATGTTCAAGCTTGCAAGCTACTTCCAGACACATAATGAGAGAACACTCCACTCTGATCATTTTACTCTCCCTTGCAGAGCTGGTTAGGCTGCTTTCATGTTATCCAGTTTGTTAGTGGCAACAATTTAATTACACTTTTTCGCCTTTGTTTACTGACACCGGCCATATTCAATGGGTGTTGAGCATTCGTAAATTCATCAGTTATTCTTCGCTTTGGAACATTCAGACAAGAGTCTTTTGTTAAGACATGCAGCTAGCTAGCTAGGTAAACAATGAACCCTAATCCCAAATCATGACGTTACTCCCGTGCATAAATCTGCAGGTAGATAACCATCCAGGTTATTTGTTAGCTAGCTAACATTAGGCTATAACTAGTCAAGCAAATGTCTTTGAAATAGAAATAGGAAGAATAAGATCATACACGTAATGTTAGCTAGCTAACAGTACACTTTAACTTGAAATGAAACCACTTTCTGTCAAAATTTGAAAAGTGTAATATCTGAAAATGTAGCTAGCTAGACTATCTTACTCGTATATATCATGGATGGACGTGTCTCCTGTTGGATGCCATGGTTACCCTTAGTTTCAAGATGTAATCCGGAGAAAGATGTTTTCTCCAGCTACTTAGTTGTCATACTCGAATTGCACTGATTTCAAAACTCTGTCCTGCAGAAAGTGGAGAGCATACACATAACATTAGCTAGCGAGCCAGACAGCCCACTCATTATCTCAGCCAATCACGGCTAACGGGAAGGTCCCCCCTTTTTCTGTGGCTAAACCAATTAGGCTTGTAATTTAACAATTGTATTTGTATTTACAGATGGCATTCAAGTATGTTATTAAAGAACATGAAAGTTCACATTGGAGAAGGCATTTCTGCCTAAAAACACATTTAGATAAAAACATACCTCCTGTGAAGTAGTGACCCGCAACATACTGTAAGCCTAGTTTCCTGAAACGGGTTACATATGGTAAAGAAAGAGTGTTCTCTTTCTAGTCTTTTCGGTCCTCTGAAGCAGCAGGTTGTCATTGTCAAAAATACCATCGTTGGAGAGCAATTCTGAGGTAATAATTTTGCACGTTCTGAGTGAGCGCTTATGAGATGAAGTAGAACTAGAACTGTCCGCATCCTCCTTTCTTAGAAAATTGAAAAAAAGGTGCCAATCCTTAAGAGGTTTTAAAGGTCTTACTCACATAATCTATGAGAACAGCTGGTTCTCTCATGCATGGTTCAGTGTAGAAGGAACTTAGCTTGTCTGGTAAGCTCACATTGCTGAGCAGCTCGCGGCTGGGTTTCCCTTTGTTTACAAGCCCTGCCACATCCGTTGAGCGTCAGAGCCAGAGTAGTAGGATTCAATCTTATTCCTGTATTGACGCTTTGCCTGTTTGATGGCAGCTCTAGCATTTAACTCATTGTGGATTTTGCCTGTGGATGGCTTCTGGTTGAGAAATGTATGTACGGACACTGTGGGGACGACGTCATCGATGCACTTATTAATGAAGTGACTGATGTGGTAAACTCCTCAATGTTATCGGATGAATCCTGGAACATATTCCAGTCTGTGCTAGCGAAACAGTGCTGTAGCTTAGCATCTACTTCATCCGACAACTTCCGCATTGAGAGCATCACTGGTACTTCCTGTTTGAGTTTTTGCATGTAAACAGGAAGCAGGAGGATAGAGTTATGATCTGATTTGCCAAAATTAGGGCGAGGGAGCACCATGTATGCATTCTTGTATGGAGTAAAAGTAATGTAGAGTTTTGTTGCTTCTATTCGCAGAGGTGACATGCTGATAAATTTAGGTGAAACTGATTTCAGTTTCCCTGCATTAAAATCATTAGCAAAAGTGAGTCTGGAAGTATGCCGGTGTGTTCTCCTTTTACCGGTATGTGGTAAATCTAAAAAGTAATTACCATTGTCAACATCTTTCGGGTGGCTTGAACTTTGAACATGTTGAGATCTTTTTGGTTCAAAGAGAGAAAAGACACAGGACGCCTATAAATGAGTCATTTTATGCCAGCTTTAGTTGGGGGCTTTAGTTAGAGGATCCATAATTTACTAAAAGACAGATGTTGGTATAATGAGCTTTCCACTGCAACAGCTGTCCTTAAACAAATGACAGTAAGGGAGGGATTTTACAGGCAATTGCATTGAGGCTACAGTAGTGTAGGACTTTTTCATGTATTGACGTGTCACTGAACTCTATTCAATATCCCATAAGGACGCAAGGAGTAAATATTTAGATGAACACTAGTCTAGCATATGCCTACAAGAATAGAATAGATGTATAACATTATTTCTAGAGAACCAAGGTAAGAGGCAGATTTGAGAGTTCAGTTAATATTACTGTGTACATCCATTACGGTTGCTGGTATGGACTAAAGAGAGTGAGCACCTTTGTTAGTGTGTGCATTTCCGATAAACAAGTGCTAGCAGACATAATTTGCATATCGGGTTTCACTGTGCAGGCCTTCATTGTACAGTTCCCTCCCTCTTTTCATCTTTCCATATCTCTGCTACCTATTACATGCCATGTAATAGCTGTCGGTAGATAATTCTGTAATGGAGTGCTTCAGCGCATCAAATGCTGATTCTGCCATCCGCACCAATTTTGGGCCTTTTGTCAAATTGGATTTCAAATCCAATTATCAGGCAAGGTAATCCACAACAGAATAACCTGCTGTAATCACTCATTTGGACGGATGCAGAGTCATTTGGGAGTCATTTCGGGAACAATCCTGCATCTGTGGGAAATTGGGAATAGGGGATGATGCCCGGGGAGGGTTTGGGGAGGGAGAGGTGGAGGAAGCCCCCTACTTTGACAGAAAATGTAATAATTAGAGCTCAGTCAGGAATATGTGTTTAAAATGCATTGGTGAGGTGCATGTGTACAATTTTACTGTAACGTCAATATGAGCAAGTATGTACCGTCTGGGTTGTATTAAATTAGTTTATTGATGATTTTACTGTGCAATTCATATTGTATTTTCCCTACTATGCAGATGCTGTGTTTATCATCAAATATATTTAAGACACATTTTCAATGACAGATAGGTGTTGAATTTTAATACCACAAGAGAACTTGAGAACTTGTCATGGCATTGAAGAAATGTTCTGTACATCTTGGAACAAATCACGTGCACAGCCTGTCTGGTTACCTGTTTGATGTAGAGAATAACCCTTATTCTTTTTCATAGCCTTTCAGGGCTCACAAAGAGAAATAATGCTGTCTGAGACAGGATTTCAAGACTGCGGCCAACATAATAATAATTATTTGGTAGACAAGTGTTCTGTCTCAGTCGCCTCTTTCTTTCCCTTCCCACATATTTGATCCTCAATGGGAATTCTACATCTGGTCAGATGGTGAGCTGATTATAGCTTTTAAGACTAAGAATAGCATTTTTTTCTCTGTATTATTACAATCATACAGCTATGTAGACAAGCACTCACCAGGGATGGGGAGTAACAAATTACATGTCATCCGTTACACGTAAGGGATTACAAAAAAACGAACTGTAATCCGTTACCAGCAAGAATATTGTAATCAGATTACAGATACTTTTGAAAAATGTGATTACTTCTAGGATTACTTTTAAATTCAGAAAGGATGTTTGCGTAAAAAAAAATCTTTGACACTTTTCTGTTCTCTCAATGACATTCAAATCACAGTTGAAAAAAGGTTTAAAAAAAAAAAGTTTAAATTTGTTCAATGTGAGCGAGTCTGACCATAAGTCAGAGACCACTATAATGACACACCAAATGTGTTTGTGGATTGTGGGAAAAGAGCAGGAATAGGCTACAGTCCAAACTTCTAATGTCTTCTAATGGTGCGACTTCTGTCGGAAACCAAAGATTATCCAACTTGAATAAACGCTTGGAGGTAAGCTTGACATCAGTAGTGTAGTCTACGGCGATACGGCTATCACTTATTATTGATATCTACATAGCACATTGATGTGAATCACACTACTGCTCTCTCATTTAGCTATTTGCGCATTACAGATTGTGGTTGTTGTGAATAGCTGTTCACAAATCTAAATGTGTATTTGAACCCAATAATGGTTGTATAAAATAAGTTTAAGCTGCTGATCAATCATTGTTTCTGAAACCAGTGGACAGCCAGTGAAAAATGTGCTCTTGCAACAGCTGCATAGTGCAGATCCCAGCCTATGGAATAAAAGTGAGGCTTTTATTGCTCAATCTAATTCCTGCTGATACATTTTTTTTATCCATAGGCCTAATAAACACATGCTCAAACTCGCACACTTTTGATAGACTTAAAGGGGTATTCTGTAGTTGCTACATCCATTGTTGGACATGTAAATTGTATATACAATACCAGTCAAAAGTTTGGACACACCTACTCATTCAATGTTTTTTCTTTATTTTGAATATTGTCTAAAATGTAGACTAATAGTGAAGTCATCAAAACTATGAAACAACACATATGGAATCATGTAGTAAGCAAAAAAGTGTTAAAAAAATCAAAATATATTTCATATTTGTAATGTGTACGCTACTAATCGGGAAGCAAGTACAGGGAATGCATTTAATAAATTATTGAACATGGAACAAAACAAGAAACATGAGTAGCGTACAGATATGAAACATTTAAACAGAGACAATAACGCCTGAGGAAAGAACCAAATGGAGTGACAGATATAGGGGAGGTAATCAGGAAGGTCATTGAGTCCAGGTGAGTTTCATGAGGCGCAGGTGTGCATAACTATGGTGACAGGTGTGCGTAATAATGAGTAAACTGGCGACAACGAGCGACAGAGAGGAGGAGCGGGAGTGGACGTGACAATATTTTAAATTCTTCAAGTAACCACCCTTTGCCTTGCTGATAGCTTTGCACACTCTTGGCATTCTCTTAATCAGCTTCTCCTAGAATGCTTTTCCAACAGTATTAAAGGAGTTCCCACATATGCTGAGCACTTGTTGGCAGCTTTTCCTTCACTCTGCGGTCCAACACATCCCAAACCATCTCATTTGGGTTGAGGTCGGGTGAATGTGGAGGCCAGGTCATCTGATGCAGCACTCCATCACTCTCCTTCTTGGTCAAATAGCCCTTACACAGCCTGGAGATGTGTTGGGTCATTGTCCTGTTGAAAAACAAATGATAGTCCCACTAAGAACAAACCAGATGGGATGGTGTATCACTGCAGAATGCTGTGGTAGCCATGCTGGTTAAGTGTGCCTTGAATTCTAAATAATCACTGACAGTGTAACCAGCAAAACACCCCCACACCATCACACTTCCTACTCCATGCTTCATGGTTGGGAACAACACATGCAGAGATCATTCGTTTACCTACTCTTCATCTCACAAAGACACGGCCGTTGAACCAAAAATCTCCAATTTGGAATCATCAGTCCAAAGGAATGTTTTCCACCGGTCTAATGTCCATTGCTTGTGTTTCTTGGTTCAAACAACTCTCTTCTTATTAATGGTGTCCTTTAGAAGTGGTTTCTTTGCAGAAATTCGACCATGAAGTCCCGATTCACGCAGTCTCCTATGAACAGTTGATGTTGAGATGTGTCTGATACCTCTAATTTTTGAGGTTGGTAACTTTAATGAACTTCTCTTCTGCACCAGAGGTAACTCTGGGTTTTCCATTCATGTGGCGGTCCTCATTAGAGCCAGTTTCATCATAGCGTTTTTGACATTTTCAATTTTTTTTACTTCATGTCTTCAAGTAATGATGGACTGTCATTTATATTTTCTTATTTGAGCTGTTCTTGCCATAATATGGACTTGGTCTTTTACCAAATACGGCTATCTTCTGTATACCACCCATACCTTGTCACAGCACAACTGATTGGCTCGAACGCATTAAGAAGGAAAGAAATTACACAAATTAACTTTTAACCTCATGATTGAGCTGGTTGAGAGAATGCCAAGTGTGTGCAAAGCTGTCATCAATGCAAAGGGTGGCTACTTTGAAGAATCTCTAATATAAAATATATTTTGATTTGTTTAACACATTTTTGCTTACTATATGATTCCATATGTGTTATTTCATAGTTTATGTCATCACTAGTATTCTATAATGTAGAAAATAGTAAAAAATAAAGAACCATCCTTGAATGAGTAGGTGTGTCCAAACTTTTGACTGGTACTGTTTATCCATTGATTCTTGAAGAATATTACTTCTAAATGCATCATGAGCTTAGTTCAACTGTCACATTCCATGAGAACCCAAAATATAAGCCCGTTTTTCTCCAATGTTTGTAAACTTTGTAAACGTAAACACATGGTATAACATGGTTAAAACAAGAATTGTGATATCCTGGATGGTCAGTCCTTGCATCCATAGCTCTGTTCTATGATCTGTGAGTGGTTACATTTCTCCAGGCCCACCCCTCAGCTTTTTACTAAAATAGAGGCAGGGCCTCCGTTTTGTTATTGTTTCATCTGTAGATTTGCACTTTAAACAGCTGCATATTATCAAGATATCAAAATGTCCCTAACAAAAAGGTAAACAATAGGCCTATAACAAATGTAGCATATGGCTTTAATTTTTCCAATGTAAATAGCACTTTTCAGTAGTGCTCAAAGCATGCCATTCCATGAGCATAGCATTTATTTTTCAACTCGACTCAATCAGCCCAATCAGTCCTCCATGACAACAAAATCATAAAAAACAGAGTAGTGCTGGCTAATAAGTCCTTAGTTTCGGGGTTGTGCTGAGGTGAAACAATTTGGCTAATCTATACTTCATATTTCCAAGTCCTATTCTTGAAGATCGAGGGATGTAACATTTATTGGAATGACTGGAATTCTAATAGACTTTTTTTTTTTTATGTAAAGATATAATTTAATCGTATTATTATATCTATTAGAAAGCGATGGGTTAGAGGAAGCTTGCATAACCAAACCATAGAGTAAAATGTAACATCCATATATGGCCAGCTTTGTAAACTTTAACATTGATTTATCCTGCAGTAGATGTCGTTCAATTGATAACATACATTATTGACTTCTTCTAATGCCTCTTAAGCAGAAGGTAATCTAAAAGTAACTGAATGTAATCAGATTACGTTACTGAGTTTGGGCAATCCAAAAGTTGTGTTACTGATTACAATTTTGGACAGGTAACTAGTAACTGTAAAAGATTATATTTAGAAAGTAACCTACCCAACCCTGGCACTCACGCTTCTCTCAATAACAAACAAACAAGCACTCTTGAAGGCGAAATCAAGACACGTTCAGACAATTATTATTATTTTTTCCCCCAAATATACAGAGCAAAAGCATCATAGATTCACAGACCAGTACAGGTAAAATACATTTTTTCGTCTTTTTCAAATTTGTTTTAAATACAGAGGGCCACTGCATGAAAATAGTGGTTTACCCAGTACAACGTTCACTTTCTCTTTAAATTACAGTACATACATTGATGATTCACTATTTATATTGACTTTTAAAACTTCCATGTCAATATCTTTTTGTAGCAGACTATCAAGATATTGATTGGTAGAAAAAAAAAATGGAGGATTTTGTAGCATATACTTGTTAGTGTCTGTAAACCACCATTTTCAAGCAGAGCTACATTATGACAGTGTCAGTGTTAGGCATGATATATTTCTTCATACATTTTTTTCTACTATTTAACTCAGACCAAGCAAAATGTTCTGCGGAGCACAAGTCACTGATGCAATATAGCCACAGGGCACAGAAATCATTACAAAGAGAACTATCCACCAATCTGAGACTACAGTAGCTCCCCCCTCTCCCCCATCCCCAAGAAACAGACTTGTGGGATGGGGGAAATGTTGACCAAACAGTGGTCTTCAACACTACTGAAAAATAAAGGATTTACCTCCTTGGCTCGATGAACCTGGAAATGGATGTTGTGTTTTATCAGGGAAGGGCAGCAATGCTGTGTTATCATTGTGGGCATATTTATTCATGTTTGGCCAAGGCATATTTCTAAAACATGGCAAACAGCACCAGCTGGTGCCAAACAAACACCCCTCCTCAGGTCAAACATGCAGACTGGTGTATGTGTACCCACATGGGCTTTGATTCCCACAGCGGTATATGTGATGAGCATGGCACAGGTGATACTGTATACAGACTCCCACTATAGCAAGTTGACGTTGGGGGGTTGGTAGAATAGCATTTAATTTATTAATCCATCCAGTTTGCTGGTAACAAAGAGTTGCTGCACTACGGCTCCAGTTAGTTGGTACTATTCTAACCCATCAGTGAGACAGGGCTGAATCTGGGAAGGGAAGCAAGTGGAAGAGAGTTTCTTTTATCTAAGGACATTCTAGCTCCCATCTCACTCCATGAACAGTTTGCGTGCCACACCCAAGGGCCAAACAGCTTTGACCGTGTGACTGTGTGAGAGAGACTGCCACAAAGAGATTAAAAACTGCTCACACAAACAACTTGTTTGCAAAGACAAACTTGGTGGGAGATGAATGCTGAGAGAGAAAAGGAATGGAAAATTGATTGTCTGTCTGTACAATTGATGGTATAGGGATTTGTTTTGCTCTAATATACTGAAAACTGACTGAGAAAATATGTAACTGCAAAATTATATACAGAGAGCATGGAAATTTATATACAGTGTTCTAAGAGCCAAGCTGAATTATCTGCATTGACACAGACCTTTTTGTGTTTAAGCCGTACAATGGGCACCAATCCATTTGTAAAATTAGAGTCAAACCACCACCACTCATGTAGAAAAGCCCATTGAAATGCCTTGAATATAATCACATGTAAAATGCTTATAGCAACAATTTTCTCATTTGTTGAAGGTACAGTCTAATTCTTAGAAAGGATTGTCAACTTTCAGCAAGACAACAAAAGTGAAGGACTAGTTAGTACATTTATCTATTCCATTGGCCAAGTATTCCTGCAGAAGAAGAGCCATGCAAAATAATGAGATACGAAAGGACAGTTTTAGATTTGAAAAACAGGAAATTACATCACCATTACAACTCGGTGTCTACTGTATTGCCGTAAAACTGGAGTAGTAGTAGTTGTTTTCCTGGCATTAGGCAAAACTTTACCCTTCTCTGATATAAAATCGAATAATAAACGAACTAATGTTAGAAAGCAGGGCCTGTCTGTCCAGACCTAGAAGCCACCCAAAGGCAAACAACTTTTACTGGCTTTTGAAGGCTAACTGATGATGTAACCTATGATACTGTATAATTGCGAGGTTGAATTGCAGACAAGTAATATACTGTAAATAACTGACACTCCAAAAACTGCCCTTGAGAATTACTGTAATTCTGCACCACCCTACTTAAGACCTCTACAATGGAGGACTCATAAGTCTTGTACTGTATGGTAGCGCAGGCCTGACTGTATGGTGTGTGGTGATATGTAGTGTGGTGGCAAAATGATGTACTGTATATTTTCGTCATTATCATTGATTATCTCATCCACTATAGTGTGCTGTACTGGATTAACATTATCGTGGTTGGTCTTGTCTGGTGTTAAAGTACTTGTCCTGTACCTGACATGCCCTGTGTTTCATGTGACCATGTTGCCCTCCACAGCAGGCTAGCTAGCAGAGAGGAGGCATTGTGGATCTACCATACAAGTCCTTTTGCATTTATCAGTGATTGTGTTTGTTTTTGTCTTTCCCTCATCTCTCGACTAAAATGTCAAGGATGGTAATGGTGAAAAAAGTGAAATTCCATATCTGGCATGAACAATACACTCACTTAAAACAGTCAGTAGTCTCAGTAGTGTATATACAGTAGTCTCACAGTAGCCAAATGAACAAAATACAGGAAATAAAAATAATAAAAATAAAAATGTACATAATATATTCCTATCCATTTCCATTGATGAGCAGCTAGATCACAGTAGGTATACAGTCTGGATTGACTGAGCTCCAGTGTTAACATGGTATTTGGGAAAGTCACATGATGATGAGAAGCTCTTTTACAGTACACAGTGTTTACATTTGGTTCCGCAGGCAGCATTCTATCCTGTGGACATGGCTGATGATCTAAAGCATATAGTATGAGAGACTTCACATTACATGGGTAGGGCACACATTATAGTCAGGCAGCTATGCTCTCCTCCATTTGAGCTGGCATGGTGCCAACAGGTTGACTGAGTAACCAATCCCCTTCTTCAAATTAGAACATATCCTGTTCAACTTCTGAACTTCTGAAGTTTATCTCCTGAAATATCTCTGGGCATTTCAAATAGTCCCACTCAAGGCAAGACCAAAAAAAGGGGAACAACTCTATTCCCGAGACCTCAAAACAAGTGAACTCAAACAGCCAAATAAAAATAAAGAATGCTGAATAAAATATGCATAATGTACACTGATATTATTCCTTTATCTCAGAGTGGCAAACTGTGAAAAGACGACCCAGGCTTTCCGGTTGAGATCACGGGCCTCCTTATCTGCAGAGTTCTGAGAGCTGGGAGCCCGGGGAAAAGACTGGCATCGGTTAATTGTTTGGCAAGTCTGGGCAAATTTGGAGAGTTTTACTCCACCCACACACGGGATGAAGTTGAATCAGACAAGCTTAACATACAGTGTGTGTGAGCGGATGCTGGGGGTAGAGAGGGGATAAGAGAGAAGAAAAGCTTTGACCATTAATACACATTCACAGTTGTGCTTAGAACAACAAGAGAGCAGCAGAATATTGGCTTACACGTACCAAGTGATGGGTTACTTTTGCCACCCATAAGAGAGTGGTCTCGCTTTGCTTGAAAGAGAACTTGCTGTAGACCAAGACTCCTAGTCCCGAGCCTCAGTGTTTGGTTATTTTGTTGTCTTATATGGGATCCTATTTCCACTGAAATCAGTTCAGCAACCACCTCCACACTTGAGTTGTGTCCATGTTGGCAAAATACCTCTCTATGGCGCAGCTACTGTATGTTTATGGGTTAGTGGAAAACTGGGCAACAGGAGGTGGTTTCTGATGAGCTTAGGAGGAGACGTGGGGGGAATGCAAGGCTTCTTGATCCACTGGTTGGAACACAGAGAAGTCTGAACAAGTCCAATGTGAGTTAAAGCCACCTATTTCAAGGCTTCCCACAAACACATCATGTGCTTTGAAACGTAGGTCCCTTCTCGGTCTCAGGAAGCTGTGTTTCCCATAGTCCCAACCCATGGCTGGATGCCCCAGGACAGGCAGGCCTTCTCTGACGGTCAGGTCAGACGTGGGTCTGCATGCGCTTCTGGAGGGGCCGTGTGAGGTCAGAGTTCTGTGAGGAGGACTGGGAGTAGTGGGATGAGGAGGAGGCGGAGGCGGAGGCCTTGCTGTCCTTGTCAAATTGCACGTAGCCATCCTGCTTGCTGTAGCTGCTGACGCTGCTGTCGCACTGCGTGTCGATGAAGGAACTGGAGTCGCTGAGTGATCCTCTCTGGAACTCTCTCTCGCACAGCTCGATGGAGCTGCTGCCCATGCCCAGCACGAAGCGCTGGCTGTAGTCGTACAGACGGTTTGGCCCGGCACCTAGGGTGGAGTAGATGTTGGTGAAGGACATGCCCGTGGGTACCCGCTGCTTGCCCCCGGTGGTGGCAGCGGTGGGATTCCGCGTCTCTGTAGTCTGGTTACCTTTCAGGGTGATGGTGGGGGTGGAGTGGTGCTCCTTGAAGGTGTTGACACTGTAGTATCCATTGGTGGGGTCCTTATTAAAGAGGCAATATGGGAGAGGAGAGAAGAGGAGGGGAGAGTATTTAATTAGTTTTATCATTGTCAAGTTTGAAAAATGACCCGACAGGGTATGCCTTGTTCGCAATGCACAATAGACGACAAAAACTACTTTTCTTAGTAAGGAAAATGTCTGAAAAGCAGAAAATCTCTGGAGGGAAACATAGAAAAGAAGTCATCCCATCATTTATATGTATTTATTCTTCTCAAAGCTTAACCAGTGTCAAGGTCAAACTGGTTTTAATTACCATTCAAATTGGCAAATAAATAAGGATTTTTTTTTAGCTAAAGCTTAAAATTATGATTTAGTCTTCTTCTGCATAAACCTCTACAATCATGTTACTTGCTAATTAACAAGCCTTGACGATTCACAGTTTGGCATCCAACAAGTCCTCCCAAAGTTCACTAATTCCCCAGTTTTAATTGGGCCCAAAATGATTTGTGAAAACAAAGTCCTGAATTTGATATGTGCAAAATAAATGACTTGTGTGGTGGAGCCATGGCTGCCGTGCCGAGGTTGCTGTTGTCACAGCTTCTGGCTCTTGCCTCGGTGATTGCTGTTGCTAAGAATCAGAAGTGACAAGGCTGTGAGAATGAACGTGAATGTCAAGACCATTGAGCACAATGCCGCCATTGCTGCAGTGCAGAGGTTGAGGTTGTCACACAGCTCCTGGCTCCTGCCTTGACAATGCTGTTGCTAAGAAGCAGCCGGGACAAGGCTGTGAAAATGAACGTAAATGTCAAGCCAAACGAGAACAATACTGGATCCCAGAGGAGCCATTCTAATCATGGGCAAATGACACAACTATGACAACCTTAAAGAATCCTTGTCATTGTCAGACTTTGTGTCCCCTTATCTGGTGTCTGGTCCCCGGTGATCTCCTCCCATACACAGACTCATCAGTGTGGATCAAAAGAGCCAAGTCCAATGGAAACAGGTATACAGACAGAACACCAGATGACTACTCTCAGGCACTGGGGAAACAATCGTGTGTACAATGGCATAAATAAACCGGACCACAATTTTGTTTTCAGCTCCTGATTGGCATTGGCGTTCTGTGTGCTGAGTTTGAATTGGCCATCGTTCATAGTGAGTTGCTTGTTCCATAGTCTAATGATATTATCTGTGCGTCTTGTTTGAAGGACTTTTTTTATTTCTTTAGAAGTATAATGCCATATCTCCCACACTGAAGATGTGCATAAATAGTGAGGTAATGGTGCTGTTAGCACAGTGCTTGTCTATTTGAGGAATTTGCATATCTGAGAACCAGCGGGCCTCTTGTTAGAAGATCCCATACTGACTCTTTGCCTGTATGTTTTAACTATAGCTTCCTCAACTGCCTTATATACCACTCCAAGTGAGAGTGTTTATGTTGAAATAACAAGAATTGGTGTCATATGTGAGAAGGATGTGGAACAAAAGCATTGCAGGGAATCCCTTTCTATTCATAGGCTTACGGCTCTCCTCATTATCAACATAGAAAGGTACAGGATATCCACCTTTATATTATACAGAGGGATCATTGTTTAATATTCCTAGCTTGTGCAGTAAGTCCAGACAGGTATAGTGCGCTGGATATTGAGATTGTTATAGTGCTATTAACTTACAGTAATATACCTTTTGTCAGAGTGTTGGCAAATTAAAAGCATCTCCCTTCCGAGGCACAGACTCACCAAGTCCTCCAAACTGTATCTAAAGCAGCAGTAATGGGGCTTCTCTGGCATAACAAGTATTGTTGATTGAGCATACTGAAATTCTAGCACACGAACCTTCCTCTTAATTTTTGTCACATTAAGAGCTCTTTCATTACAGTGAAAATATGAGGAAGGCAATCATCACACTGAATGATACATTATTGGTTTTGGTTGAATATAATGCCTCTGGAAATTTGTTTCCACTTTTTAAGTGATTTAAATGCAGAAATGGTGAACTCTCATTACAAAAGTGCAACACTGATTCTGCTTTGCCGAAGCGTGTCTAATGAATATTACAATGCATCATACGATTCTCTATCTGGTGAAGTTTACAAACGTAATTTTGCCATACACATACAGTACTTTCAGTATGGTTTGCTTTCTAAGTCATTGGTAGCTGGTAGTGTCAGTGTATTCTGAATTCTACCGCATGGCTCCTTCACTTTGAACCTCCAGAAACAGAAACATCCTGATTTCGTATACTGTACACCACCTTTGATGATCACCTAATTATTCAAATTAAACCTTAATTGGATACACTGCTGGTCTTATCCTCGCCAAAGCCAAGGTGGACGGAAGAAAGGAAGATCAATCTGATCCCACTTTCCTGCACCCTCCCCTCTTTCTCCTTCTTTACCTCTATCTCCTTCTGTCCTCCCTACATCCTCCATGATCCTGCACCTACCTTGATATGCTGGTACTCTTTCTCATCCTCTTGCAGCACCTCTAGCTGCTTCAGCACTGACTCCTGCTGGAACTCCCCACGTTCTACCTGCACATAGGCAAGGCACGGAAATATGAAAAGAAGTGTTGAGCTCTCAGTTTCTTTGGTCTCTTTGACGTTTTCAAACAGTCAGAATACAGGAATTTCCCTTCTGAAAAATTACGTGATAATATTCAGACACATTTCGACTTCAGTCGGGGCAAGTCACTATAAATAATGTATCCATGAATCTCATTAGAGAAATGCCGATATGTAAGGTATCACATGCAGACACATGAACTCCCTTGAAGTGTTACAGAGCACATTATCAAAGGTCCTTTGCTGAAACCATAGCCCTGCCCCTTTGCCATTTCAAAGTTCTTATGTAATTCCCAAAAATGAGGCAGGGTTTTTTAATAGGCATAGAGAGGGCACAAATAAAACTGCCTGCGACCCCATACGAGTTTCAACATCTCAATAGCTACGCCTTACAGCGACGTTTTCCCTCACAGGGAGAAAGAACGTGGGCCTGTTCTCTAAATATAGGCCAACACAGTGCCTTGATCACAGTGTATACATCTGCACACCTCAGTCCTGTTCCATTATTCAGCAGGTTGCTTTTATGCCCTAGAACAGTGCTATTAATCCTAGAGATCATTAGCATTCATTATCTGTGAGTATGAAGAGGGCTGGAGGGATTAGAGTTTTCTGTTGTTTTTACGTTGGGTACAGGTGGAAATGGTGTCAGGACACTCACACTCACCATAAGTTGCTTCATGGCGGTGTGCTCCTCGTTTTCCCGGGCAGCATTGTGGTCTTTGTGGACAATCTCTACTCGGATGTCGTTCTTGGCCGACACCACCCCTTTTAGATCTGATGGAAAAAACAGTAAATTATAGCTCAAGATGCAAAGACATACAATATTCACAAAGACATTGCACTTCCCCCAATATCTTCAATACACTGGACATCAAATTCCCTTGACATGGCTTTTGAGAGTAGAGTCACTTTCCCCATCAATACAGAGGAAGAGATGCAATTTATTGTGTTTTGTTGTCAAGATAAGATTATTTTCTGCGTACAGTACATAACAGTTGAAGTCGGAAGTTTACATACACTTAGGTTGGTGTCATTAAAACTCTTTTTTCAACCACTCCACACATTTCGTGTGAACAAACTATAGTTTTGGCAAGTCTACTTTGGACATCTACTTTGTGCATGACACAAGTCTTTTTTCCAACAATTGTTTACAGACAGATTGTTTTCACTTATAATTCACTGTATCACAATTCCAGTGGGTCAGAAGTTAAGATACACTAAGTTTACTGTGCCTTTAAACAGCTTAGAAAATTCGAGAAAATTATGTCATGTCTTTAGAAGCTTCTGATAGGCTAATTGACATCATTTGAGGCAATTGGAGGTGTACCTGTGGATGTATTTTAAGGTCTACCTTCAAACTCAGTGCCTCTTTGCTTAACATCATTGGAAATTCAAAAGAAATCAGCCAAGACCTCAGAAAAAAAATTCTGGTTCATCCTTGGGAGCATTTTCCAAGCGCCTGAAGGTACCACGTTCATCTCTACAAACAATAGTACGCAAGTGTAAACACCATGGGTCCACGCAGCCGTCATTCCGCTCAGGAAGGAGACTTGTTTGGTCTCCTAGAGATGAATGTACTTTGGTGCAAAAAGTGCAAATCAATTCCAGAACAACAGCAAAGGACCTTGTGCAGATGCTGGAGGAAACAGGTACAAAAGTGTCTTTATCCACAGTAAAACGAGTCCTATATCGCCATAACCTGAAAGGCCGCTCAGTAAGAAGAAGCCACTGCTCCAAAACCGCCATAAAGCCAGACAACGGTTTGCAACTGCTCATGAGCACAAAGATTGTACTTTTTGGAGAAATGTCCTCTGGTCTGATGAAAGAAAAATAGAACTGTTTTCCCATAATGACTATCATTATGTTTGGAGGAAAAAGTGGGATGCTTGCAAGCCGAAGAACACCATCCCAACCGTGAAGCACGGGGGTGGCAGCATCATGTTGTGGGGGTGCTTTGCTGCAGGAGGGACTGGTGCACTTTACAAATAGATGGCATCATGAGGTAGGAAAATTATGTGGATATATTGAAGCAACATCTCAAGACATCAGACAGGAAGGTAAAGCTCGGTCGCAAATGGGTCTTCAAAATGGACAATGACCCCAAGCATATTTCCCAAGTTGTGGCAAAAGGACAACAAAGTCAAGGTATTGGAGTGGCCATCACAAAGCACTGGCCTCAATTCTACAGAAAATCCAATGGAAAAAGCGTGTGAAAGCAAGGATCCTACAAACCTGACTCAGTTACATCACCTCAGTCAGGAGGAATGGGCCAAAATTCACCCAACTTATTGTTGGAATCTTGTGGAAGGCTACCTGAAACGTTTAACCCAAGTTAAACAATTTAAAGACAATAGACTCAGTCAGCATTTGGTATCATGTAAACTTCTGACCCACTGAGAATGTGATGAAAGAAATAAAAGCTGAAATAAATAATTCTCTCTACTATTATTCTGACATTTCACATTCTTAAAATAAAGTGGTGATCCTAACTAACCTAAAACAGGGAATTGTTACTAGGATTAAATGTCAGGAATTGTGAAAACTGAGTTTAAATGTAGTTAGCTAAGGTCTATGTAAACTTCCGACTTCAACTGTAAGCACATCTGAAACTGGCATGACGGTGGCTCATTTAGGACAATACAGTTATTACTGTCGTATAACAAAGTCTTACTTTCTGTCTTAATTTTGCTTGCAAGCTCTCTCTGGTGAGCACAGATGGAGACGGGTAGTGAGGGCATAACCAGGTGCGCTTCCTCTGTGGTATACAACAACAACATGCTGAACGCTAGTAAAATGTTCCACACAGGGACTCGCACGCAGCAGCAACATTTTTAGCAAAGCGCAATGGCTGACTGTTGCTAACCTGAGGCACTGTTAGGATGGAGTTTTGATTTGAATATAAGAAAGGATGGAAGTAACTGTAGCCAGAAATTAATAGTGTGGTAAGTTAAACTGCTCAATTATGAGACATGAGCCTTCACACCCTGTCTATCTCTTGCTGAGGACCATGCCTTGTTTAGCTTTGGCATGCATTGGGTGACACAGGTACAGTGATACATACTTCTTTGAGAGCGGGTACAACAGAAAGCTCCGATGGTTCCCATGAGGACAATGAAAGCCACTAAGGCCCCGACTGCCACCCCGATGATGACCGCCACCGGGAGAGTCTCTGTGGATGACAAAACATTCCCTTCTACAATAACACATTGCAAATACAATCAGTACACTTCACACATATAAAGTATACATAAATACCAACATGTAAAATGAGGACCAAAGTACAAACAATTCCATTGTAAAATAATAAAGACATCATTTAGTTTTACAAATACACACATCTCAATAACATAATAATCATGAATATTTCCCCAAATGTTTTGGTGGCCAACATAAGAAATATCTATATATATTAATGTATGTTAAAATCCATTTTAACATACACTACATGAACAAAAGTATATGGACACCCGCTCATCAAACATCTTATCCCAAAATCATGGGAATTAATATGGAGTTGGTCCCCCTTTTGCTACTATAACAGCCTCCACTCTTCTGGGAAGGCTTTTCATTAGATGTTGGAACATTTCTGCGGGGATTTGCTTCCATTCAACCACAAGAGCATGAGTGAGGTCAGGTACTGATCTTGGGCGATTAGGTCTGGCACGCATGCGGCATTCCAATTAATCCCAAAGGTGTTCGATGGAGTTTAGGTCTGGGCTCTGTGCAGGCCAGTCAAGTTCTTCCACAACGATCTCGACAAACCATTTCTTTATGGACCTCGCTTTGTGCACGGGGGCTTTATCATGCTGAAACAGGAAAGGGCCATCTGTAAACTGTTGCTACAAAGTTGGAAGCGCATGCTGTAGTGTTAAGATTTCCCTTCACTGGAAGTAAGGGTCTAACCCGGACCATGAAAAACAGCTCCAGACCATTATTCCAAACCTAGATTTGTCTGTCGGACTGCCAGATGGTGAGGTGGGATTCACTCCAGAGAACGCATTTCCACTGCTCCAGAGTCCTATGGCAGATAGCTTTACACCACTCCAGCCGACGCTTGGTATTGTGCATGGTAATCTTAGGCTTGTGTGTATCTGCTCAGCCATGGAAACCCAGTTAATTAAGCCAAATCCACACTTTTGAAAGGGTGTCCACATACTTTTGTATATATGGTGTATTTCTTATTACAGTGCTGATTCCTTCCATTCACATTTAATTCATCCTCATTTACAGAAGTGGCTGAGTTTTTTTTATTGAGTTGTTAAATAGTGTCAGAGTCTATCTAGAAGATAGCGAAGGATTCAGGTGGAGAACACAGGTAAGAGTAAAAAAACACTGTATTTACTCTATCCAAGAACGTAACAAAAATCCCGTTACAAAACAAGGACAAAACAGGACTCCAACTCCAACACACGAAAGACAATCGCGCACAAAACCAAAAGGGAAACCAGAGGGTTAAATAAGGAACATAATTATGGGATGGGAACCAGGTGTGTAAACAGACAAAACAAAAGGAAAAATGAAACATGGATCGGTGGCAGCTAGAAAGCCGGTGATGTCAACTTCGACGGAAGTCGTGACAAATAGCAACAGGGCTGTGCGTTGAATCAGCCTAATCCTGTAAGGGGTAGTTTGAGATTTTGGCAATGAAGCCCTTTATCTTGTTCCCCAGAGTCAGATTAACTTGTGGAAATCATCTTTGTCTCTGCATGCAGTTTGAAGGAAGTAGCGCAATTACTAAATTGGCGTTAAGGCAATGACTGGAAATCTATGGGAACAGCTAGCATGCTCCTGTAGATGTTCAGTCATTTCGCTGATGCTACAGTAGTTAGCATTGGCTTGCGTCATACTTCCTTCATACTGGACAGAGACATTAAAATGGTATGTACGAGTTCATCAGACTCTGGGTAAGTACAGTAGATAAAAGGGCTTCTATGGCAAACATCTTGAAGTATCCCTTTAAAGTATCTATGAGTGGCCTGATTCCAAACCAAATACATGAATTACCTCCCTGCAATTTAAACAAATGCAACATAACAGAGTGGATTTTCCACCGCATTAACATCTATTTAATGTCTTCATTAATCAATGTCCCTGTCAAATAAGCCAGCAATACATGATCATTTATGGAGAGTGAATACAAACAAATCTTTACCATTGAAAAGACAGAGCAACACATCCAGCTATGAAACTCAGCCTGACAATTAAAGGCTTTTACTAACCGCACTTGAGTTGTACCTTATCTTAACTAGCTAATTAATTAGCTACAAATTAATCACAATGTCATTGAATATACAAAATGAGTGTAGTAACTACAAATGCATTGGCTGGCTATTTCATATCTGTCTGATTTCAACAGTCTGGGTCATCCTATTGTCCTAAAGTGAAATAATGTGCTGATAAACAAGACACAACAAAAATGTCCCACACAAATGAGATGGGTGATGTCAACACCTAAACACTGAATAGTGCATGCAGGTTTCATTGTGATAATGGTTGGTTGAACAGTTGTAAACCCATCAAATCCTTGACGTTCATACTCTCATGTTCGTTTACACACACACACACACACACACACACACACACACACACACACACACACACACACACACACACACACCACAACATATCGCTACTCTATTTGTCTCTACACTACACTAGAACCACGGCCACCACAGTGTTAAAGTAGAGGTGGAACCTGTCGAACTTTGGCTCCCACCTTGTTCCTTGAGGCGGATGATCTCCGTGTCAGACCCAAAGCTGTTCCAGGCTGTGCAGTTGTAGATGGTCTGGAAGTCTGCAGGGACGATGTTACTCATGGTCAGAGTAGAGATGACCCCTTCCTCGGTGCTGACCGTCTCCACTGTGTAACGGCCAGACGTCCCTGACTCCAGCACTGTCTCCTTCCATGACCAGGCCTGTAAGGGAACCACAAGTTAAACATGGCGGGGGGGGGCGAACTTCCCTGTACTGTTCTAATTGACAACAATTGATTGCAGACAAAGAGGATAAATTGCAAGCACTATTCTGGTTGTTAAATCTTATTTATAAGCATGAAAGCAAAATTACTTTCACATGTATCCTTGATAAATATACCTCTTTAGACTCTCCCATCAAATCAACATCATATTAATTATGCAGCAAATTGATGGCCATCATCAATACACAAAACACTAATTAGTATATTGCAATTATGCAAAAACATACACACACATGTAAACTCACATGTGTACACACTCGCGCACGCACACACGCGCGCACACACACACATGCACACACACACAGCTAATGGAACAAGAGAGGGCTCTGAGAGTAAGCTGTTTATCTAAGGGCCATAAATCTTAATGGGATCTGTGCTAACAGAGCATCAGCATGCATTAAATGAGAGATTAAGGGTTGAAGCTTGCCATGCTTCATGCCTTCTTATTCATACAACAATAAACAGTTAGACTACTGTTATATTCATTAAAATGATATCTTTCTCTGTAGCAATAAGCACAAGCATTTCACTACACCCGCAATAACATCTGCTAATCACGTGTATGTGACCAATAAAATTTGATTTGAATTTGATTTGTTTTGATTTGAGAAAGATATCAGTTTAATGAATATAATAGTACTCTAACTGTTTATTGTTGTATGAATACAACTTCTCAGTTGTATTGCATGTGTTCTTAGATGGTTTAATCAAATGCTAATAACGCAAGAGGTACGTTATCAGGGCACCATGGCCGTAATGCAACCTATATACCATTTCCATGTGGAGTAATCATTACGTCATTTCCGGTCACAACTTGCAGACTTGTTTTCGAGTTGCTGTGTGTTTTGTTGCCAACCTGTTTTGCTTCCTGACAAATTTACGGTTTTTACTTTTTAATTACCGTTTATATATATATTTTTTTTCCCTCAACTTTTTCACTCCGGACGCTTTATCTGGACACGATTCGTCAGGACCTCCAACAGCCGAAGCTAAGTAGTAACATTAACATGAAGCCTTCTAATTGCAGTCGCTGTACTCGCCTTACGGTGAGGATAGCTGTGCTACAAGCCCAGCTTCAGACGCAATCGTTAGTCAAGGGTAATTTCAGTGTAGGAAAGGATGAAACAGCGTCTGTGCCACCAGTAAGTACAGATAGTAGTATAAATCCCCTGGCACAGTCCCCGCAGCAGGACAACTTTCTCACGGTTTCTGGAAGGAAATGCTGTAGGAACGCTCAACCGGTGTCGCTCATTCAGCCGACAGAAACTTTCAACTGGTTTTCCCCATTAAGCAGCGGGTCGGAGTCAGAGGCCGAGTCTTCTCTGGTCTCTACTCCTCCCGTTACGGGGTCTGAGACGCCGAAGCTTCCCACCATTAGCTCTGACAAATTGAAAACTCTAGTCATTGGCGACTCCATTACCCGCAGTATTAGACTTAAAACGAATCATCCAGCGATCATACACTGTTTACCGGGGGGCAGGGCTACCGACGTTAAGGCTAATCTGAAGATGGTGTTGGCTAAAGCTAAAACTGGCGAGTGTAGAGAGTATAGAGATATTGTTATCCACGTCAGCACCAACAATGTTAGGATGAAACAGTCAGAGATCACCAAGCGCAACATAGCTTCTGCGTGTAAATCAGCTAGAAAGATGTGTCGGCATCGAGTAATTGTCTCTGGCCCCCTCCCAGTTAGGGGGAGTGATGAGCTCTACAGCAGTCTCACAACTCAATCGCTGGTTGAAAACTGTTTTCTGCCCCTCCCAAAAGATAGAATTTGTAGATAATTGGCCCTCTTTCTGGGACTCACCCACAAACAGGACCAAGCCTGACCTGCTGAGGAGTGACGGACTCCATCCTAGCTGGAGGGGTGCTCTCATTTTATCTACCAACATAGACAGGAATCTAACTCCTCTAGCTCCACAATGAAATAGGGTGCAGGCCAGGCAGCAGGCTGTTAGCCAGCCTGCTAGCATAGTGGAGTCTGCCACTAGCACAGTCAGTGTAGTCAGCTCAGCTATCACCATTGAGACCGTGTCTGTGCCTCGACCTAGGTTGGGCAAAACTTAACATGGCGGTGTCCACCTTAGCAATCTCACTAGGATAAAGACCACCTCCATTCCTGTCATTATTGAAAGAGATCATGATACCTCACATCTCAAAATAGGGCTACTTAATGTTAGATCCCTTACTTCAAAGGCAATTATAGTCAATTAACTAATCACTGATCATAATCTTGATGTGATTGGTCTGACTGAAACATGGCTTAAGCCTGATGAATTTACTGTGTTAAATGAGGCCTCACCTCCTGGCTACATAAGTGACCATATCCCCCGTGCATCCCGCAAAGGCGGAGGTGTTGCTAACAGGTGTTGCTACGATAGCAAATTTCAATTTACAAAAAAAAAAAAGACGTTTTCGTCTTTTGAGCTTCTAGTCATGAAATCTATGCAGCCTACTCAATCACTTTTTATAGCTACTGTTTACAGGCCTCCTGGGCCATATACAGCGTTCCTCACTGAGTTCCCTGAATTCCTATCGGACCTTGTAGTCATAGCGGATAATATTCTAATCTTTGGTGACTTTAATATTCACATGGAAAAGTCCACAGACCCACTCCAAAAGGCTTTCGGAGCCATTATCGACTCAGTGGGTTTTGTCCAACATGTCTCTGGACCCAATCACTGTCACAGTCATACGCTGGACCTAGTTTTGTCCCATGTAATAAATGTTGTGGATCTTAATGTTTTTCCTCATAATCCTGGACTATCGGACCACCATTTTATTACGTTTGCAATTGCAACAAATAATCTGCTCAGACCCCAACCAAGGATCATCAAAAGTCGTGCTATAAATTCACAGACAACACAAAGATTCCTTGATGTCCTTCCAGATTCCCTCTGTCTACCCAAGGACGCCAGAGGACAAAAATCAGTTAACCACCTAACTGAGGAACTCAATTTAACCTTGCGCAATACCCTAGATGCAGTTGCACCCCTAAAAACTAAAAACATTTCTCATAAGAAACTAGCTCCCTGGTACACAGAAAATACCCGAGCTCTGAAGCAAGCTTCCAGATAATTGGAACGGAAATGGCACCACACCAAACTGGAAGTCTTCCAACTAGCTTGGAAAGACAGTACTGTGCAGTACCGAAGAGCCCTTACTGCTGCTCGATCATCCTATTTTTCTAACTTAATTGAGGAAAATAAGAACAATCCGAAAAGCAGCATTCCCCAAGAGAGGATGACTTTCACTTTAGCAGTGATAAATTCATGAACTTCTTTGAGGAAAAGATTATGATTATTAGAAAGCAAAATACGGACTTAAATCTGCGTATTCCTTCAAAGCTCAGTTGTCATGAGTCTGCACAACTCTGCCAGGACCTAGGATCAAGAGAGACGCTCAAGTGTTTTAGTACTATATCTCTTGACACAATGATGAAAATAATCATGGCCTCTAAACCTTCAAGCTGCATACTGGACCCTATTCCAACTAAACTACTGAAAGAGCTGCTTCCTGTGCTTGGCCCTCCTATGTTGAACATAATAAACGGCTCTCTAACCACCGGATGTGTACCAAACTCACTAAAAGTGGCAGTAATAAAGCCTCTCTTGAAAAAGCCAAACCTTGACCCAGAAAATATAAAAAAAACTATCGGCCTATATCGAATCTTCCATTCCTCTCAAAAATGTTAGAAAAGGCTGTTGCGCAACAACTCACTGCCTTCCTGAAAACAAACAATGTATACGAAATGCTTCAGTCTGGTTTTAGACCCCATCATAGCACTGAGACGGCACTTGTGAAGGTGGTAAATTACATTTTAATGGCGTCGGACCGAGGCTCTGCATCTGTCCTCGTGCTCCTAGACCTTAGTGCTGCTTTTGATACCATTGATCACCACATTCTTTTGGAGAGATTGGAAACCCAAATTGGTCTACACAGACAAGTTATGGCCTGGTTTAGATCTTATCTGTCGGAAAGATATCAGTTTGTCTCTGTGAATGGTTTGTCCTCTGACAAATCAACTGTAAATTTCGGTGTTCCTCAAGGTTCCGTTTTAGGACCACTATTGTTTTCACTATATATTTTACCTCTTGGGGATGTTATTCGAAAACATAATGTTAACTTTCACTGCTATGCGGATGACACACAGCTGTACATTTCAATGGAACATGGTGAAGCCCCAAAATTGCCCTTGCTAGAAGAATGTGTTTCAGACATAAGGAAGTGGATGGCTGCAAACTTTCTACTTTTAAACTCGGACAAAACAGAGATGCTTGTTCTAGGTCCCAAGAAACAAAGAGATCTTCTGTTGAATCTGACAATTAATCTTAATGGTTCTACAGTCGTCTCAAATAAAACTGTGAAGGACCTCGGCGTTACTCTGGACCCTGATCTCTCTTTTGAAGAACATATCAAGACCATTTCAAGGACAGCTTTTTTCCATCTACGTAACATTGCAAAAATCAGAAACTTTCTGTCCAAAAATGATGCAGAAAAATTAATCCATGCTTTTGTCACTTCTAGGTTAGACTACTGCAATGCTCTAATTTCCGGCTACCCGGATAAAGCACTAAATAAACTTCAGTTAGTGCTAAATACGGCTGATAGAATCCTGACTAGAACCAACAAATTTGATCATATTACTCCAGTGCTAGCCTCTCTACACTGGCTTCCTGTCAAAGCAAGGGCTGATTTCAAGGTTTTACTGCTAACCTACAAAGCATTACATGGGCTTGCTCCTACCTATCTCTCTGATTTGGTCCTGCTGTACATACCTACACGTACGCTACGGTCACAAGACGCAGGCCTCCTAATTGTCCCTAGAATTTCTAAGCAAACAGCTGGAGGCAGGGCTTTCTCCTATAGAGCTCCATTTTTATGGAACGGTCTGCCTACCCATGTCAGAGACGCAAACTCGGTCTCAACCTTTAAGTCTCTACTGAAGACTCATCTCTTCAGTGGGTCATATGATTGAGTGTAGTCTGGCCCAGGAGTGGGAGGGTGAACAGAAAGGCTCTGGAGCAACGAACCGCCCTTGCTGTCTCTGCCTGGCCGGTTCCTAACCCTATTACAGGGGCTGAGTCACTGGCTTACTGGGGCTCTCTCATGCCGTCCCTGGAGGGGGTGCGTCACCTGAGTGGGTTGATTCACTGATGTGGTCATCCTGTCTGGGTTGCCCCCCCCCCCCCCCCCCCCCCTTGGGTTGTGCCGTGGCGGAGGTCTTTGTGGGCTATACTCAGCCTTGTCTCAGGATGGTAAGTTGGTGGTTGAAGATATCCCTCTAGTGGTGTGGGGGCTGTGCTTTGGCAAAGTGGGTAGGGTTATATCCTTCCTGTTTGGCCCTGCCCGGGGGTGTCCTCGGATGGGGCCACAGTGTCTCCTGACCCCTCCTGTCTCAGCCCCCAGTATTTATGCTGCAGTAGTTTATGTGTCGGGGGGCTAGGGTCAGTTTGTTATATCTGGAGTACTTCTCCTGTCCTATTCGGTGTCCTGTGTGAATCTAAGTGTGCGTTCTCTAATTCTCTCCTTCTCTCTTTCTTTCTCTCTCTCGGAGGACCTGAGCCCTAGGACCATGCCCCAGGACTACCTGACATGATGACTCCTTGCTGTCCCCAGTCCACCTGACTGTGCTGCTGCTCCAGTTTAAACTGTTCTGCCTTATTATTATTCGACCATGCTGGTCATTTATGAACATTTGAACATCTTGGCCATGTTCTGTTATAATCTCCACCCGGCACAGCCAGAAGAAGACTGGCCACCCCACATAGCCTGGTTCCTCTCTAGGTTTCTTCCTAGGTTTTGGCCTTTCTAGGGAGTTTTTCCTAGCCACCGTGCTTCTACACCTGCATTGCTTGCTGTTTGGGGTTTTAGGCTGGGTTTCTGTACAGCACTTTGAGATATCAGCTGATGTACGAAGGGCTATATGAATACATTTGATTTGATTTGATTTGATTTGAATACTGTGGCCAGTATAGATAAGTAGAAGAGATACATTTTGAAGGAAGTGGTGTTGGTGATACTCACAATGCGGTCTGGAGGTGGAGTGCTCCGGATGAAGCACTTGATCTCCCCCTTCTCCCCGTGGAGAGCCTGATGTGTCTGGGTACTGGAGATGGTGGGTGGGCCTGTGGAGAGGGCACAAAGGAGAACATACCAACACTGTACCATGAAGGCCAATCACAAACCCACACATTACCACAATCAACCACTTCCAGATTCCTTAGGGTTCATGGTCCTGAGTGGCGCAGCAGTCTAAGGCACTGCATTTCAGGGCTAGAGGTGTCACTACAGACCCTGGGTCAATTCCAGGCTGTATTACAACATGCCATTATTGTGAGTTCCATAGGGTGGTGCAGAATTGGCCCAGTGCTGTTAGGGTTTGACTGGGGTAGGCCATCATTGTAAATAAGAATTTGTTCTTAACTGACTTGCCAAGTTAAATAATGGTTCAATCAAGTTGTTCCGCAGTCAATTAAGCGGTATACTCCTAACAGCATTCTTTCTCAAAGAAAACCCTACTTCCAATTTTCAACCGACTCGGAGTGCCGGCAGTAAACAACAATTTTGGACTTCTGGCACTGAGAATTGCATTGTGTTTTGATAGGAACATCTCATCTAACCTCCACAATATCACCAAGGGCATGTTAGGGCTGTATGAAGGGCATCCATGTGGGCCCAGCCTTCATTCTGAAAAGTTGATTTATGGTGCCCTTGATTTCTCCCACTGAGATAAGGGCCATGGTGGCGAGTGGAGAGGCATATACATGGGCGTAATCATGATGGGAGAAATGTCATTGCGGAGAGATTACACTCCTCCCTGTGTCTCTGCACATTCAATTTAGCTCTCCAGAGTCTTGCACTTTGACCCGCAGCGATGCCATCAATCGGACAGCCTCCAGTCCTCCCTCAAAACAACAGAGGAAGCAGTCTATCAGCTTAAATAGCCATTAAAAACATTGAAAAAACAATTTCTAGTGATTTAAGAGGTTTAAGTATAGAGTAGTGGGGAAGCAACTTGATTAGTAAGAAGGTGAGCTTCCTACCAACTCCCCTCCAACACGTTTCCGTTCTCTCTGCCGATACATAATTGCAGTTTATTACCTGTCTCTTATTAAAATAAATTAGCATTTTAATGAGATTCTGGCAGATGGTGTCTTGGTATGCTACTGCATGCAGGAGACTGGGAGCTAGGTTGCTGCTGCTGTGGAATGATTGCTGCAAACTAACAGCACTGCATTGAGCACTATGCCCCAACACCACTGTTTTAGTAGCCTATTGTGGACTGGCATGGGGGGTCCGGTCTGTGTGGACCTGTGCGGATTTGTCAGTGTGGTTGCATGCATAATAATTTGTGTGTGTGGGAGTGTGTGGGTGTGTGTGGCTGGAATGGGCTCCTGTGGTAAACACACTCAGATCTATTCCTCCCGGGTTGCACAAGGCGAGCGCTAGTGACTCAGGAGAATCTGCTCTGTGGATCAGGGCTGCAAATGAGGAATATAATTAGATGGTTTTATCTCACTGCCACAGACGACTGGGGTGTGGTGGCTCCTCCAGAGGATAGGGAGGTAGGTGTGTGTGTGTGTGTGTGTGTGTGTGTGTGTGTGTGTGTGTGTGTGTGTGTGTGTGTGTGTGTGTGTGTGTGTGTGTGTGTGTGTGTGTGTGTGTGTGTGTGTGTGTGTGTGTGTGTGTGTGTGTGTGTGTGTAGAGACTGTGTGATCAGAGAGAGAGGGAGTTGGTGGGTGGTGTGAGTAGCACAACTACACTGCTCCAACTGTCAGTGGACACAGTCGATACGGTAGGAGACTTTTGTTTAGAGAGGCGGGGAGGCTATGGAGTGGGCCGCCTCACAATCGGAATCTTTGTTATCGTTTGTTCATCACCTTGTCGAGACCAGGCCTTGCATTTCCAAACAGAGTTGGAAGTATAGTCTGAGCTTTGAAAAGATGTGTCATTTTGTGCTTCCTTGCAACAGTTCATTTCAAAGCACCTCAGAGCTGTGTTACTGTGTTACTCTGTCACATCCATGTGAATGGCATTTCTCTGCTGAATTATTCATTTGATCTGGTTTTTTAAATGTCTGTCTTGGCACTTGGAGAAGGAATTAAATGCTAATTTATTGAGCATATAAAGACTATGTCCCGGGGAGAAAAAAATAACTTAAACAACAAGATGCCCTGTGGGAGACTAAAAGGCTCATCGGGCCTCTTTCTCCATTAATGTGTTAATGTGCTCCCTCTCCCTGGGCTGCCTGACATCTGCTTAGACATACATACATACAGACAGACAGACAGACAGACAGACAGACAGACAGACAGACAGACAGACAGGCAGGCAGGCAGGCAGGCAGGCAGGCAGGCAGGCAGGCAGGCAGGCAGACAGGCAGGACAGTAACACACACCTACCAAGACATACACGTGGAAATATGGACGGACTCAAACCTCTACGAACCAACACTCATTCAAATATATTATATATATTTTCTTTGATAGAGACAACAACACATGCACCCCACCAATCTCATGCATATATTCACACATATACTGTACCTACTAGTTTTTCTTCCCTGTGTGCGTAAAATGTATCAGGATGCATTGAACATACGATCAAAAGAATAAGCACAACACAATAACTTCACTCAAACAAATATTGAAGCTCAGACTGACTGTGTGAGGATGTTAAACTAGGGTGAGCAATATGTATCCATTAGTGACTTCAACATAAACTGCCTCCCCTGCTAGCTGTTTGATTACAATTAAATTACACCAGTCCCCAGGGAAGGAGAGGATTCTCTTGTCTGTGTTGCTGCACAGTGGGAGTCATTGACATGCAATGGAGGAAAGAACATATTGACAAATTCTAAACACATGGATTTTAATTGTTTGGGTAAAATGATCCAGGCATAAGCGACGGGAAGCAAATAGCAAAACATCAAACACATACACACACACACTCCCCCACACTGAGCATATACTCTTGAGTATTCCTCAGTCTTTCTGACACAAATTCAAGGCATTCTTCCAAAATGCACGGTCATCATTCATGACTTTCTCCCACTGTCAGAGCCAAATGGTTCCTATTGGATGTCAAAGACTGCAGGTTGATGAGGGCTGAGGAGGATAAAGACGACAACTTAAAACAATCAAGCAGCAAACCGTCAGAGAGTCCTTTCCACGTGCTACAACTTCAAAGACTCTGTTTGTACTTTGTCGGCTTGACAATCGGATTCACTGAGAGGACTTGGTAGGGTAGAAATGTGAACATTTTGACTGAGGACCCCTTCTGTGGTTTTCAGAAAGCGTGGATTTAAATTATTCAAATGTAAAAAAATGATGTGGCTTTTTAATAATGTCTGAGACAGATTCAGGCCGTGAGGCAAGAGGGGCAGAAGAACAGGAGAACATAACAAAACAAAAGAGAAGTCAAAGACCAATGAAGAAGTGGGTAACACTTGACTGAAGTCTACAGAGACCATGTAAACATTTTCCGCGTTGTTATTTTTCATGATGAGTGTCCTGTGAATTCTGTTATCATATTGTCTTCATGAAAACAATGTATATTCTCTTTGTATAGTGTTGTACACAGAAGTTATGCAATCCCCATAGATTGTAGTACATAAAAGAAAGTACACATTAAATGGAAAAATAAACTTGAACAGAGATTTTGTTTACTAGTCCAGACAGTAAAAATTGAAGCTGGGATGAAGCAAAACTGTTAAGATGTTAATTAGGAATGACTTTGCTCCATACTAGTGGAGCTCTGATCCTGAACAGAACTAGGCGATAGATAGAAAAGGATCTCACAGCACACACTAGTGGTTGCAATCCAATGCCGAAGAGGGCATACATGTCATTATCTTTTGCACAGCTACTGTGCAAGTTTGAAAATAAGTCATGTTTGGTACTTGATGTATGTTCAGTCCCAATCTAGCAGCAACGCCGCTAACGACAGACATTGTACGTTTGCGTTCAAGATATCCAGTATATTGTTGAGGACAATACCTCAGCTAAACATTCATCTCAACATCCTTTCTTCTATCTATCACCCCATGCAAACGGACGTGGTGAGAAAAAATCCTTTAAAGAACGTGTCAATTCTGCCACTAAAGGCTGCCGCAAAGCTAATGCGCGCTCTGTGAATACCAAGCGGTGTTAATGAAGTCATTTGTCTGAGAGTTGCCGGGTCTCCCACCATTCCATTCCCCGACATACATTAGTCAGTCACTGCCTGAAAACGCCAACCTCCTTCAGAATCTAATCTGCATTAAAGCACATTTCCTGTCTTAAGGAACATAAGGCTACATCCTGGATGTGCTAGCTATATTTATCCATCCATCCCTGTGTCTTTTTTAATAAGGACTGATGAAACATAATGGAAAATAAAGTGTAAAGGAAATTAATTTTTATCGCATCTGTTACTATGCTTGCAGTTTCAATGATGCTGTGAATCTCTCTGCTGTAGTCTACTACACTGTAGCAGAGGTGTCTGCAGAGCTGAATTTGAACCCTTCTTCTATCGTAAATACGTTGAGAGATGGCCTCACCACAAAGATTTATTCAGAGCTTAAATACCTGGACAGACTGAGGCCCAAATGGCAAACTTTCTCCTTTCACTGCAATGTTGGAGAGTCCTTGGTGCGAAGATGTGTTTTCGTGTGTAAACCAGTGACAAATTACTTTCTTCTTAGCAGATGTGACCCCCAAACCTCCCAAAACATTCCTCACCTGCATGACACTTACCGTTGACGGTGAGAGAAACCTCCTTCTCCCCGGCGCCGACTCGCGGGACCACGGCACGGCACACATATTTCCCAGCATCTTCCTGCCTCACAGCCTTGAGTGTCAGGATGTTCTCATTGCTTAGTACCTGCCACACGGAGGTTAAGGTTCACTGAATTAGCAGCAAGAGGTCACCTTCACGTTTGAGGCAGCACATAGTAGCCCGGGCTCCTCTTAACGACTTTAAGGCCAACTCTCTTCTATTATTAAAATCCAATTTGGGACCAGGCTCATATGAGAGAGGGGCGGTTTTGATCTCCAGGCTCTGATGGTTGACGTATACGGAGTTGAGGAATGAGCCTGGCTGGCAGATCAATTGCATGCCCCTATGCTCACCTCAACACATCTCCAGCCAGGATTCAGGGAGCAGGGGCACTAACGAGCCTGAACCGCTAGCTTTCTCTGGATTTTTTGGCTAATGAGACTTTGAAAAAAAATTATTTAAGCTCAAAGGGCACTGCTTGGTCACATGAAACCTGAATTACCTATAGTGTTAGATATTTTACGTTTTCAAATAGAATAATTAATGAATTTACTGCTGTGGCCAGCATGATATGAGCGTGGTTGTGGAAAATATATCACTATAAAGTAAATGACATTGAAAGCATTGGCTAACCTGATTGTTCCAATCTATAGTGTATTGCACCTAGTCAAAACACATACAATGAATGGTGAAAGACATTGAATATGGAAATACATACCACTCCAGAGCCCCTCTTCATCCAGACGATTGTGAGGGAGGGGTTTCCAGTCCAGGCACAGTTGAACACAGCATCAGACCCCAGATCCACCTGTAAGGACTGGGGCTCTGCAGCCATGCGTGGACCAACTGCCAGAACACAGAGAGCCACCCAGTCAGCATCTAGTATATACACCACCAGCAGCACAACAGAATACTCTATTTACGGTCAGATACAGAATGTCTATAATCTAAATAGGATGCATAACGTTGGCTGGACATCACCACAGAAAGAGCAACACATTAGTAGCACTCACAGTAGACGTCGACGTTGCGGCTGATGTTGGTGCTGCCCAGAGGGTTGGTGACCTCACAGGAGACAGGCTCAGTGAAGAAGGAGTGGTCCACAATGACCTCATAAGTGTCCCCAGAGAACTCCTTGATCACGTTGCCCCCTTTGGCCCACCTGTAGCAAAGGGCAATACACAGAGAGTGAGAGCGAGAGAGAGGAGACCTTGCATGAGAGGGGTGATCTGATAAGAAACTGTTATTTGCAACTTGCTTTGACCTTAACATTGACCTATGGTCGCCTGGTTAATGGTGGTCAGGAAATAATCTGCTGAGGGCACAGAATACCTGCAGTGGAAAGACAATTTGTACTAGCACCAGACCAGTATGAAGAATGGGTTGCTTCTGATTTATAATGTTTCAGTTCCGGTCATCAGTGAGGGAGGATGGCATTTGTCTGAATGATGGGAGGATGAGGGGAGAAGAGGGTGGGATAAAACATTAAGACAGTTTCTCTCCCTCCCTGTCAATGTCACATTGTTCTCTGAATAAATCATTCCTGTGCAGGCTGTCTGCTGGCTTCATCATGTTTTTGTGGCAGCCATTAATGCTGTGACGTCACAAGCATCTCATTGACTGGGGGAGCAGACAGCACGTTCTTCATTATGACGAGCGGAGCAGAACAGAGCGCAGAGTGGCTTAGACAAACTAATCACAAAATGACAAATAGGTAGAGCCCCTCCTGACGATGCCAGCTGATTTTTACTGTATGGTAGAGTCCCCCCTAAAGATGCCGGCTGACACGTACTGTATGGTAGAGTCCCCCCAATGATGCCGGCAGACACGTACTGTATGGTAGAGTCCCCCCAATGATGCCGGCAGACACGTACTGTATGGTAGAGTCCCCCCTAAAGATGCCGGCTGACACGTACCGTATGGTAGAGTCCCCCCAATGATGCCGGAAGACACGTACTGTATGGTAGAGTCCCCCCCAATGATGCCGGCTGACACGTACTGTATGGTAGAGTCCTCCCAATGATGCCGGCTGACACGTACTGTATGGTAGAGTCCCCCATAAAGATGCCGGCAGACACGTACTGTATGGCAGAGTACCCCTAAAGATGCCCGGCTGACACGTACTGTATGGTAGAGTCCCCCCAATGATGCCGGCAGACACGTACTGTATGGTAGAGTACCCCTAAAGATGCCCGGCTGACACGTACTGTATGGTAGAGGCCCCCCCAATGATGCCGGCAGACACATACTGTATGGTAGAGTCCCCCCCAATGATGCCAGATGACACGTACTGTATGGTAGAGTCCCCCCAATGATGCCAGCTGACATGTACTGTATGGTAGAGTCCCCCCCAATGATGCCAGCTGACACGTACTGTATGGTAGTGTCATGATGTTTCCCTCTTGGGTACAGCGAGCACCATCCCCCTCTCTCTGCACCATCCCCAGATCCCCAGACCTCTGCACCATCCCTCAGACCAGTACCTCATCACAGAGGGAGTTAAGGTTTGAGTAGATTGCTGAATCTCTTAACCATACCACGTGGTTAAACTCTGAGACTATCGATACCGACAGAATAAGAACAAATCTTTGATACTAATTACTAGTCTGCAGCTAGGAATTCGGTACATTGAATGCGAAGACCGACAACCGCCGAAACAACATTGCTGAATGTTAATCTTAACTATCTATTCTAACCACCACAGAGAGAAAGAGGGTGGACAAACTCTCCAACAGATGCAAACTTTCCAACAGAGATCACAACAACACACTGAGCGTAAATATATATATATTGATTAAAATTATTCCCGACTGTGTGAGTGTTCATGTGCAAAGGATTAGCATTTCAATTGTTATAATTATCAACTTTGTAGTGTCTTTTATCTCAGTGACCCCCACTTCCCTTTTGTCCACCAAGCCACAATACCGGTTTATCCCACTAGGGAAACTCCGCTATATTTTCCTTGTAACTATATCTACTGTTTGTTTGTTTATGCATTCCTGTGATTATTTAGTTAGTAAATAAGTTATTTAAGACAATTGATGTATGGATGATTCATAGTGAAGACTGGGTTCGTGCAGGTAGCCAACAATTTACGACATTTGGAATGAGACTAACGTGAGGTAAATAATAATTCAGTAATTAGGAGAGTAATTGATCAGATATTAAAATATCTGAAAGTTATATTAGGAAAATTATAACTTTGTAATTTAAATATTTTCCTTGGTGCCCTGACTTCCTAGTTATTTACATTTACATGATTAAGTTAGTTTAATCACGTAATAATAATTACAGAGAATTTATTTGATAAAAATAAGTCTTCAGTTTAATGATGCCAAAGACGCGACAGTACCCACTGATGATGCCGGCTGACACATACTGTATGCACATAAAGGCACCTGATGTTAATCAATTGACACAGGATTGGGCGAAGAACATCCGTTTGTGTTGGAGGCATCTGTCAGAGGGATGTTTTCTCTCAACTGCTGGGTTAATACTTTTCTTATGTCATCACTTCTGTCTTGCTCAGCATGCCATACCGGATGGCTCCCTGTTGCTGTGGGAGACAGGGACCATTTATTAAAGTGAGCCAAGGCATGAGTGGATGTATGGGGCTTCTTCTCTGGAACATTTACAAGGTATTTTGGGACATACAACTCTATATTCTCCTAAACCTCTCACCTTACCCAGACAGAGATGTGTTTGCATGCTGATATGGGCGAAGATAACCTTTGAACTTCTAGCTGTCACAAAACATGGATCCATTTTCACACCCAAGAGCACAGGGTGCACTGTGCAGTATTCCAGGGATCGGGAACTTGCAGTATTCCAGGGATAAGGGACTCATTTGTTAGCCATGAGTGAAGCCTTGGTCTATGCTTGATAGGAGTAGTTTAATTTAAATGAGAATAGACCTCATTCATTCAGCAAGTGAAGTGAAGCACCTTTCTAATTGGCTCCAGTTGATATTCTCTGCTGCACATTGTGCTGCCGAGGAGACTATGTTTCCACACTGTAGGAGCAAGTTTTTCACTGTGTGAAATATGAAGTCACTTAGAGCACTGTCAGCTTAATATGCACAGGGACACCTGTGAAGGCAGATGGGTATGCTTGGCTCATCTGTCCCTTCCTTATGTAATTGATCCAGGAGGAGAATGTGCTGGATTTAGGAAAAGGTATTATTACAGTTGCAGTAAGCTACACACAGCGTTCTGTAGGTATTGTCCCTCAAGAAAACAATTCTGTACACAAAATATATAATAAAAGATAATGATAATGACTATAATAATGATGATGATGGTTTCTAAATCTCACAACACACTGTCTATGAATATTAGATAAGAATTCACTAGACAATGTCAGTAAATGTGCTCGTGATGACAGCGATCATCAATGCCCTCTGAATCTCAGTGTCGGATGATGAATGACTCTCCACAGGCTGTGACTGAGAGTGTATGGTCGCTAGAGTACTGGAGGAGTTACAGTGAGTGAAGCACAGAAGTTGTCCAGCAGGTCTCTCCCAATTGGATTGTGAGGCTGCAAGTGCTGGGAGGTCCACAATGCAGAGAGAGCAGAGACAGAATGCTAGTGCCTGCAGGGAGTGTGAGGCTGCCAGGGCTGGGAGGTCCACAGTGCAGAGAGAGCAGAGACAGAATGCTAGTGCCTGCAGGGAGTGTGAGAGATCCGCTGGTGTGCTGGTCCCCATCCAAGAGAGTCTAAACATAGCCAGCTCTGCATCCATCAGACACCTGCATCTCCTCTGGGAGGGCAGAGTGGCCAGCGAGAACTTACTCAACAGCTCACTTACCACCGGGACCTATTCAGGGATTTAGGTCACACTATGAGGTGCAAGTCAGGTATATGTGTGTGTGTGTGTGTGTGTGTGTGTGTGTGTGTGTGTGTGTGTGTGTGTGTGTGTGTGTGTGTGTGTGTGTGTGTGGCAATAACAGTGAAATCAGTGTGTACCAAAGAAAGAACAACCTTGTTCTCTCTCACTGATATGATTAAGGGGATAGCAATGGTAAACTGAATTAAATCAAATTAAACAGCTATCTATGTCATTAACATATAAAATAAATGATTATTATTATTGGCATGGTTAAGTACACCACAGCACAGATTATGTTGCTCATTTGAATATTCATAATGTTGAATATATCAAAATACTTATTTCAATGGAATGTAGAGACTTTCATAACGATGCTTTGATCAAATCGCACCCTGATGTTTCTTGAATGAAATGTGTCTATGAAATTACACAGAAATGTCTCTTTGTTTGACATAATATGACAAAATGCCCAATATTAGCAGGGAGAACAAAAACATTGTCTGTAGTTTCGAAACATTGTGAATGACATTTCAATATACTGTCTGCCATGAGGAAGGGGACATGAGCAGAGATGATGTGACTGTCAGTTTGGTGCCTTACAATTCAAATAAAACCAGGACGTCTGTTCGCCTGACAACGAAATCACAGCATGGTAGAACATCAGTGTTGTACCTTCCCAGTTGCGGCTAACCTCGCGTGATGTATTGTTGTCTCTACCTTTTTGCCCTTTGTCCTTTCGTCGGTGCCCAATAATGTTATACTGTATTTTGTGCTGCTGCCGCCATGTTGTGCTGATGCCATGTTGTTTTGCTACCATGCTGTGTTGTCATGTGTTGCTGCCATGCTATGTTGTTGTCTTAGGTCTCTCTTTATGTAGTGTTGTGGTGTCTCTCTTGTCGTGATGAGTGTTTTGTACTGTATTTTAATGTTTTATACCAGCCCCTGTCCCCGCAGGAGGCCTTTTGCCTTTTGGTAGGCTGTCATTGTAAATAAGAATGTGTTCTTAACTGACTTGCCTAGTTAAATGAAGGTAAAACATATATATACAGTACCAGTCAAAAGTTTGGACACGCCTACTCATTCAAGGGTTTTTCTGTATTTTTACTATTTCCTACATTGTAGAATAATAGTGAAGACTTCAAAACTATGAAATAACACACATAGAATCATGCAGTAAGCAAAAAACTGTTAAAAATATCTAAATATATTTTATATTTGAGATTCTTCAAAGTAGCCACCCTTTGCCTTGATGACAGCTTGGCACACTCTTGGCATTCTATCAACCAGCTTCATTAGATAGTCAACTGGAATGCATTTCAATTAACAGGTGTGCCTTGTTAAAAGTTAATTTTAGGAATTTCAATGCTTCTTCATGCGTTCCAGCCAATCAGTTGTGTTCTGACAAGGTAGGGGTGGTATACAGAAGATAGCCCTATTTGGTAAAATACCAAAATCCATATTATGGCAAGAACAGCTCAAATAAGAAAAGAAAAACAACAGTCCACCATTACTTTAAGACATGAAGGTCAGTCAATCCGGAAAATGTTAAAAACTTTGGAAGAATTTTCAAGTGCAGTCACAAAAACCATCAAGCACTATGATGAAACTGGCTCTCATGAGGACCGCCACAGGAAAGGAAGACCCAGAGTTACCTCTGCTACAGAGGATAAGTTCATTAGAGTTACCAGACTCAGAAATTGCAGCCCAAATAAATGCTTCACAGAGTTGAAGTACAGACACTTCTCAACATCAACTGTTTAGAGGAGACTGCATGAATCAGGCCTTCATGGTCAAATTGCTGCAAAGAAACCACTACTAAAGGACACAGATAAAAAGACGAGACTTGCTTGGGCCAAGAAACACAAGCAATGGATATTAGACTGATGAAAATCTGTCCTTTGGTCTGATGAGTTCAAATTTGCGATTTATGGTTCCAACGGCCGTGTCTTTGTGAGACGCTGAGTAGGTGAACGGATGATATCCGTGTGTGTGGTTCCCACCGTGAAGCATGGACGAGGAGGTGTGATGGTGTGTGTTTACTTTGCTGGTGACACTGTCTATGATTTATTTAGAATTCAAGGCACACTTAACCAGCATGGCTACCACAGCATTCTGCAGCGATACACCATCCCATCTGGTTTGCGCTTAGTGGGAATTTAATTTGTTTTTCAACAGGACAATGAACCAACACACCTCCAGGCTGTGTTAAGGCTTTTTGACCAAGAAGGAGGGTGATGGAGTGCTGCATCAGATGACCTGGCCTCCACATTCACCCGACCTCAACCCAATTGAGATGGTTTGGGATGAGTTGTACCGCAGAGTGAAGAAAAAGCAGCCAACAAGTGCTAAGCATATGTGGAAACTCATTCAAGACTGTTGGAAAAGCATTCCAGTTGAAGCTGGTTGAGAGATTGCTAAGTGTGCAAAGTTGTCATCAAGGCAAAGAGTGGCTACTTTGAAGAATATAAAATATAAAATATTTTTTGATTTGTTTAACACTTTTTTGTTTACTACATGATTCCGTATGTATTATTTCATAGTTTTGATGTCTTCACTATTATTCTACAATGTAGAAAATAGTAAAATAAAGAAAAACCCTTGAATGAGTAGAAAATAGTAAAAATCTAGAAAAACTCTTGAATTAGTTGGTGTGTCAAATCTTTTGACTGGTACTGTATGTATATTTTTAAAACATTACTGGCATTAGTGGCATGGCACCAGTCAAGATAGTGTGTACAGCCAAAGTGTTTATGCCAGCAGTGTAGACAAGATGGATTTCATTTGCTTTGCCTGTTGCTTTGTTGTTTTTTTCTCTCTCGCTGTCTTCCTCGTCGACTGGATGCACTGGGTGGCACAAAGCCAGTCACAGGGGAAAACAAACAGTGGCGGTGCCCACAGACAACTTGACGGAAAATGCCATGATGTAAAACTTCTTCATTAGCTGCCTCAGAGACACAGACTAGGAAAAGATAGATGATAGAACTGACAAAAAAAATCTAGAAACGAGCAACAACATCATAATTGTTAAACTGGGGGGAGAATTAGTGATGGTGTTTGGTGTGTGTTGAGAGGGATGTGTTTGTTGTCGCGTGGTAGAATGCGCAGACGAGGGACCTTCTGTCGTGTCCCTCTCTGGAGCTCCTCTGCTTTGAGTAGTGAAAAAAAAGCTTTGTATATTTATCACCATGGCGTTGAATATGATGTATTTTGATTGCCCCTTCTGCTTCCATTAGGTAATGAAGATTCCATAACAGCTCTATTGTTTTATGATTCCTCTATTCACACTAACACACTCAGATCAAAACACAAACTTACTTCCAACAGTACTTCCCTCCATATCTAGAATATGCGAATTCGCCAAAAAACATTAACATCCGGTCTTCAGAGATACAGTATTTTAAACCTAACTTCCATTTCCCTGAAAAATATAAATGGGAACTCCGCTCAGGCGTCTTTCTATGCCTGCTACGTTAGGTCACTCCCTATACTCTACTCAGCACTATCCCTGAGACACATGTTCTCCCCCCAGGAGTTAGAGTTCTGGCTCTGCCTGAGAGATATCTGTCTCAGGGTTAGTGCTCTCCATTCGCTTTTGTAAGCAAGATTCTTAGACCGGCCAATCACAGCAGATCATGGAGAATAGAAATCACCATGTCATTGACTCCTCCTCTGCTACCTTGGCTCTGTCTGTGTGTGAAGTGCTTATTGAAGTGGAGAATGGGATGGCAGAGTGGCGGGCTGGGGAGATTGGCAGAGAGGCCATCACTCCAAGGCCTGCCCTGTCCTTGTTCCATATCTGATCTCCAGAGACAGGGTGTATTAGAGCTGACTAACGGTCACACCACACCGCTAGCTCCCTGCTCTGCACTGCTGTAACTCTCTCCGGGGGACAAGGGGGGTTCTCCTCAGTCAACTCCCCAGTAGAGAGCTCTCCCTGGGAGACAGAAACAGTCCAACACTACCCCATGTGGACTGAGGCAGACTGGAGATAAAATAACCTATTGTTCTTCATGAGAACATGTGCTAAAATGAATCAGAAATGAATCTGCACTGTTGCATATTAGAAAAAGGTTATGTATTTCACAGTCCTCTGAACAGAAGTGAAGTGTGGGTTCAGATGCAAATTGACTCAACTCAAAGTGGTATTGGATGCTAACACTAGTGAAATCCTTCTAGAGAGTGCCTATTTCAGCCTGAAGTTCTACCCCTCTCCTTCTTTCAATCCATTCTCCCATGGTTTTCCATGCCAAACGAAAAGTCATCTCAATGAAGACATGATCTGGGTCCCACTACAATAGAGACTGATTTCCACAGTGATGGTAGCAGAAGACCTGCCTTTGGTGTATAGCTGTACAGTCAAACACAAGTCTTGTTTGCTTTGATATCTGTTTTTTTAAAGGGCAGAATCCATCAAAGAAATGTCTCTGTTTTGCCACCTGTGAGTGTGTTGTAGATCCATTTCATTTCCCAATACAGCTTCATACTCAATGTCGGCCAGGTAATTCCCTTCGCTATTGATTTTGTTCCACTTATTCTTCCCTTGGTTTTAAAACCCACACAGAAAAGCATGTCTTGACAAATCACCTTGGCATTACACCTCTTCAAGGACTAAGTGAGATTTCATGAGAGTAAATAACTTCTATCTCATGTTTCTGGTGAGAATAGAAAAACTCAGTGCTCCAAATCAAGTCTCTTAATGTGTGCTTGCAGTTGTCAGGCAGAATCCAAAAAGTGTTGCGAAATAGAATAAGACATGGGTTCAGCGTAGGTTCATAAGATCAACCCACTCCTTCCACACAAATGTCCACTAGCCCTCCTTCAGTCCTCTAACTCACATGTCGCCCTTTTAACATGAGACCTTGTAACCTTGACAACCTCATCAGATACAACACAATACCAGCTGTTCTCCCACTCCCCGTAGTGTATCTATCTTCAGGGTATGTAGACAACATATCTCAAAACAAAAGCCATGCAAGTCAATGCATTCATTAGCCTTTAAGTACATGACTGGGAAGTAATTTCAACGGACATTTGTCATTAGATTTTCCTCAGTATAGCTCTCTGTGAATATTTTCCAAATCGACAAGAGATTTAATAGTGTCATGGCATCATAAGAATTCTCTGACAGTGATTAATACCATCAACACTGAAGTGTTGCTATAAGCAACATCTATCAGAGAGGACCTTTTTATATCATATGAAGTTTGTTTCAGTGTTTTTCTTTCTCATTATGGGGTATTGCATAATGCAGGATGTCTGGCCCACAAATAATTTGCTATGATACATTTCTCATTTAGAGACTACTAATGGAGTTTAGAGTAAAATTCCCAGACAGCATGTTCAAAGTCTTCTCAAGGAACCAAGTTCAGAGTGAAAATAATCTGATACAGACAATCATACGAGAGGGGTGGAGACAGACAGACAGACAGACAGACAGACAGACAGACAGACAGACAGACAGACAGACAGACAGACAGACAGACAGACAGACAGACAGACAGACATTAGTTGTGCATGTACAGCATAAGTAGAGTTGAAATCAGAAGTTTACATACACTTAGGTTGGAGTCATTAAAACTTGTTTTACAACCACTCTACACATTTCATGTTAACAAACTATAGTTTTGGGAAGTTGGTTAGGACATCTACTTTGTGCATGACACAAGTATTTTTCCAACAATTGTTTACAGACAGATTATTACAGTTATAACTCACTGCATCACAATTTCAGTGGGTCAGAAGTTCACATACACTAAATGGACTGTGCCTTTAAACAGCTTGGAAAATTCCAGAAAACGATGTCATGGCTTTAGAAGCTTCTGATTCATCCTTGGGAGCAATTTCATTACACCTGAAGGTACCACGTTCATCTGTACAAACAATAGTACGCAAGTATAAACACATTTGGACCACGCAGCCGTCATACCACTCAGGAAGGAGACGCGTTCTGTCTACTTGAGATGAACGTACTTTGGTGTGAAAAGTGCAAATCAATCCCAGAACAACAGTAAAGGACCTTGTGAAGATGCTTGAGGAAACAGGTACAAAAGTATCTATATCCACAGTTTAACGAGTCCTATATAGACATAACCTGACAACAAAGTCAAGGTATTAGAGTGGCCATCACAAAGCCCTAACCTCAATCATATAGAAAATGTGTGGGCAGAACTGAAAAAGCATGTGCGAGCAAAGAGGCCTACAAACCTGACTCAGTTACACCAGCTCTGTCAGGAGGAATGGGCCAACAAATTACCCAAATTATTGTGGGAGGCTTGTGGAAGGCTACCCAAAATGTTTGACCCAAGTTAAACAATTTTAGGACAATACACTCAGTTTGTATTTGGTATCATGTAAACTCTGACCCACTGAGAATGTGATGAAAGAAATAAAAGCTGAAATAATTAATTATCTCTACAATTATTCTGACATTTCACATTCTTAAAAAATAAAGTGGTGATCCTAACTGACCTAAAACAGAGAATTTTTACTAGGAATTGTCAGGAATTGTGAACAACTGAGTTTAAATGTACTTGGCTACGGTGTATGTAAACTTCCGACTTCAACTGTTGGTCATCTTACCTGTACAGTGTGACGGGCGGGTTAGCCTTGGCTGAGCAGTGGAACTTGACCAGGTTTCCTTCCAGAATGGGCTGAGGCTCCACTGACAGATTGACAAGTGGCAAATCTGAATGGACACACACCAGAGACAGACAACCAATTAGAAAATACCCCCGTAACAGCCTTACAGTAATCTAGGGCGGTTGCAGAAACGTGCTTGCCATTTTAATTGAACATAGACCAGCATATTTCCCCTACAGTAACTTGTGTTACCACAGGTGCGGAAATACGCTACCTATACTTATTTTTTTCTTCATTAGAGACATTAAATACCAGAAAAACACATGAAATCAAAGCAAATAGTGCAACTCTTGATAATGAGTTTTTCAGTAATTGGCGATTTGAAAAAATAGGATTAATAGAAACAGTGACTTGCCTGCTAAGCACTCCGTTATAATTGCAAAAATGAATAAACACGGAGACACAATTAAAACTGCTCTTAAAATAGCAAACACATAGATTATGTTAATTCAATAAACAGCAATTAAATGTATCTAAATGACAAAGGTATAGCATTCTTTTTGAAGATACGTTTTAATCGCTTTTCATTTCTGAAGGCAAATGGTTAATCCTCCACTTTGGTCCTCCTTTATGTTCAGATTAAACATTTCAAATAAGGCAAGCTTTTTCAATGAAGTCCAGCATTGATGAAAGGGCCATTGGTATAGCCTGTAAAGTATGTAAAGGGTTTGGAGGGACAAAAAGCCTCATCAAACACTGGCAGTCTGAGTGATTAAAAAAACAATGGTCTTTCAGTATAAACCCCATCGCTGAACATCATGGGGAGACTCAAAGGTTGTCTGATATCACTAATGGAACACGGCAGCAACGAGCATGGCCCCTCTCGCATTTCTCTATGTCCGCTGTTTCAATCCAAATGGACTACTGCCTTTTAACGTCTACTGTGGCAACTGTCCAAGCCGTTTCCATATCTATCTTATGTAGATTGCTTTTAATTCAATCAAGTCCTTGATTCAACTTTGCTTGATGAAATCTAACTCTGCTGGGAAAGAGGGTGGCATGGAAGCTAGAGGGAAGCTTTCTATGAGTGCATATCCATAAATGATATGACTAATCATATCTACATACAGTGGGTTTCAAAATTATTGACACCCTTGATAAAGATGAGCAATAATGACTGTATAAAATAAAGATTTTATAATACGGAGCTCTATTGTTTGCCAATAAAAGCGGGAAATTATATTATTTTATACACAGAATTGCTCAGAGAAAGAGATTTTGTTTAGTATTTGGTCCCATGTTCATACTGTAGCATACTTTGTGCCCAATAGAAAATGAATGTTTTAAGGTATTGTGTCATTTTGGAGAGACTTTTATTGTAAATAAGAATAGAATATGTTTCTAAACACTTCTACATGTATGTGGATGCTACCATGACTACAGATAATCCTGAATGAATTCTGAAAAATTATGAGTGAGGAAGTTATTGAGGGTCAAAGAACACACCCCCAAAGCATGCTAACATGATCTTTGACCTTGTGTAACTTTCTCACTCACCATCATTCACGATACATAAAGTCAACTTTTGACTACTTTATTTCTAAAAGAAATCTGCAGAATTATGATTGCAGTTGCCACGGCATGATGTTGTTTCCAATGATAAGTTTGGCTTGACCCTACAGCCTACAGACGAATACATGAATGAGGAATGATAGAAATGTGTAGCGAGATGTTACAACATCATTATTTCAAACTGGAAAGGTCCAAAGACTCTCCAGACCTTAGACCTCCCTAGCTTTAAACTTTGAGAAAGTAGAATAATTACACATCTGTCGTTATGTCATTTGGAGAGCCTTAGGCACATCAGCAAAGTAGCAGAAATGGCAGTTGATTTATCATGGAGAGAAATAGGGAGATCCCAGGGGTTAGAGTGGGTTTGGTGCAGGTGCAGCAAATATATATTTGGATGGTGTCCTGTCTCCATGTGCAATTACACTAATGTAGCATCCATGGGCCCAGTTGTTTGGATTCAGCGGTTACAGTGTCACAGACACTAGCAGAGAGAACACTTAGATTGCTGTTGCTCAGCCCAATCCTCCCAATGTTGTAAGAAGAAGATTACATTTCAGTCATTTAGAAGACACTCTTATCCTGAGCAACTTACAGTAGTGAGTGCCTGCTTTTCCTTACTGGTCCCCCATGGGAATCAAACCCACAACCCTGACATTGCAAGCGTCATGCTCTACCAACTGTGCCACACAGGACCTTGATGTGTGTGTGTGTTTCCATGTGTGTGTGTGTGTGTTCTTGCGCGCAAGTGTGCATACATCCCTGTGTGTGTGTGTGTGTGTGTGTGTGTGTGTGTGTGTGTGTGTGTGTGTGTGTGTGTGTGTGTGTGTGTGTGTGTGTGTGTGTGTGTGTGTGTGCGTGCGTATGGAGGGGAAATACACTGTGCAGCTGCTCTGTGCAAGCTCAGCTGCCACTGCACCCCAGAGGGAGGGTGGTCCAGGTGCCATGCTTACCCCTCATCTGCTCCCTTGACTTTTTGGGACACCATGCCGCCTTACAAACACACAACAACCCGCACACCCGTGCCAGGTCTCCTGCAGGCCAATGAAGGTAGGAACAACATGCTGGATCCAGGAAGACCAGCTAATTAGGAGGACAAATTGGCAGGCAGAGGGAACTGCAGAGAGGCAGAATGGCAGATGTAGAGGTGGTGGCAGTCTACCCTGCTACTTTGCTTTGTGGTGGGAGCTTTTCCACCATGGGCCTACTACCTTGCCAACATTATCCTTATAGCATGCTTGGACTCTGTAATACCAAACTAAAAATGTTCAGCTGCTAGTGAGGTCTGAGGGCATCTTGACCCAATGCTGTCTATTTTATTACTGATTGGTAGTTCTTTCAAGTCAATCATCTTGTGAAGACTGACCCTCCCCGAATGAGAGAAGCACCCGACTGTCTCTCGCTTATGAGACCTTGAGGCATGATGCCATTATGTCTTTTGTAAGTGAATAATATGAGTGACTTGGCTCTTCTGCTTGGATAGCTCTGTCCTTGGAGAACAGGGGGAAGGGAGTGACGGCCGCCAAAACACCCGATGAGAGGGACTCTGGGATGGGATCTCTGGATGCCAATTTGTCGCCCCCTGACCCTCATGCAGACAGACACAGCCACTTAATAAAGAAGTCTGTTTGTCACTTTGATGTATAAATGCATGAGTGGGAGTGAGCTCATTTGAGGCTTCACGCGACAGGCCCATCAAAATGCAGGGCCGCTAAGTTAGATTCATCGTGAGAGTGAAATGGAGATGGTGGGAGGGGAGCTGGGAATAGCAGCGCTGGTAATGATGGCAGTGGTGGTGACAACAACAGCATGGCTAAAAAAAGAGGAAGACAGTGTAGTTTGCTGACAGCTTTTGATCGGAAGTTCAAAGAAAGGAGCAGATGGCGTTTTTGAACAATCAGCCAACTTCTCTAGATTTCCCAGAGATGGTGCCAACGTAAATTGCTTTCTTCCCTTTCTTGAAGCTCAATTTCAACTCTCTTTGGGTGCACAGCTGTTCCTCCATGAGGATAAGCCTCCAGGAGCAACGGCTGGTTCTGATGGGGAGTCTGTTTATTCACAACTAGGGCAGTGGCATATCCCTAGCAATACGGATATTGATGCAGCTTGCTGGTTGGCAGGGTGTATTACTGGAGGCGGGCACACAGGGGCAGACAACTGCAGGTTCACGGCTTGACTAACACACAAAGCCAAAACCATGCATTTATTTACCCACTCACACAATGCAGGCATATGTTTTGCCATTCTGACTGTAGGCCATATGTTTGGGCTTTTTACATTTTCAAGTATACCTGGAAGGTTCAACAGTAGATCCGACACATGGTTTACTTTCAAAAGTTTGAAGAGAAAACAGTTGAGGCTGGTGGGCATAGCTTAGTTGAGTGATGGTACAGATGCTACTGATTTCCATTCAAAACCTTACATGAAAGTAACAATACAATTAATCCAGATTGAGCCACTGCTCCCAATTGTAGTCCTTATGATAAAATCATTACACCTCTGGCATACTCGAACTAGCGGCCAAAACTAATTCCAACCCATGTTTCCCTCTCTTTTTTCCAGATCAATTTGTCATTATGTGCTCGATTAGGCAACGAGAGCATGAAGAGGAGCTGGGTAACAAACACAAATCCTCCCCCACCACACATCTGCATGTTTTCTATTGATTAGTCTCAACAAATGGCATTACCTTGCCGTTGCTCGACTTATTTGCAATGCAAACGCTTTAGCCTTAACCCTCACCCCACCCCTTGTGTGTGGGATGCCGTTCACACATGTTGGACGCAGCTCAACAGACAGATAAACACATAGCCAGCCAGGCTGAAGATATTATCATGAGGCTTGCTATATGGTGTCTTTGGTTCAGAGTTGGAGGATGTGATTTTCAGGCTTTGCCCTACCCTAAAAAAGTCTACAGAGCACAATATAAAGAATGCCCAAAGTCATGGTGTAGTTAAGAGAGAACCATGGGCTAACTCTCTGCTATCAAATAATTACAGTGAACTAATGTACTCACTCGCACAACTAAAGTCTGCACTCTATCCATGGTCCTGAACTCACCCTGCCTCCTGTCTCCTGCATGTTTAGATACTAATATGCTTACCCTCCAGGTCAGATAACTCTGTATGAACTTGTGTTGAGCTGAAAATGCTGAGGCCAATGTAATTCACAAGCACATTAAAGTGATAAAGGGAAATAGTGCCCAAAAATGTATTGGATTTGACACAGGCTTACGCTGTGCAGTAAAGTTTTGGGGTAATGTTTAGATTACTCAAAATTAGACTGAGAGAGTTAAGGCTTTTAAAAGGGAAAGGTGGCCAAAATAAAAGTTATCCACAGAGTTAAAACTATGAAAACATGTATTACTTTTGTTGTAGCTGACATTATCACATAGATCCAATTAATCACATTTAAATGAAGGGAATGGAGACAATCACTAAAATTAATATGTGGAGACACACGCACCCAAGTGCTCACATACATCCTTCTTCTCTTTCTCAATAGCATTTAAACATAGAGAAACATTTCCTCTCCTTCTCAATAGCATTTACACATAGATAAACATTTTCTCTCTTTCTGAGTAGCATTTGAACATAGAGCAAAATGTCCTCTCTTTCTCAATAGCATTTGAACATACAGTAGAGAAACATTTCCTCTCTTTCTCAAAAGCATTTAAACATAAAGACACATTTCCTGTCTTTCTCAATAGTATTTAAACTTAAAGAAACATTTCCTCTCCTTCTCAATAGCATTTAAACATAAAAACATTTCCTCTCTTTCTCAATAGCATTTTAACATAGAGAACATTCTGTTGTCAGTACTTAGGCTACTGTGGTACTGAAGACAATCTTTCTCTCTCTCTTTCTTTTGCTCTCTGTTTCTTTTCCGTCTCTGAAACACAGTGACACATGCCTTCATGACCGTAAAATATTACTCTGTATCTGTGACAGAAGATCACTATCAAACCTCTCCACCATGATCCTCTCTTCTCCTCTCCCATTGTAACTGGCCTCCATTGAAATAGATAAATAAATCAAAAGCACAACCTAAATTAGATTTATGTGTATTAGGTAGTTGTTGTGGAATTGTTAGACTACATGTTAGTTATTGCTGCACTGTCGTAACTAGAAGCACAAGCATTTCACTACACTTGCAGTAACATCTACTAACCATGTGTATGTGACCAATACAATTTGATTTGATTTGATAAATACTCAGCGTTCCAGAGAGAATTCCATGCAGGGGGAGCAGACTAACTAAAATTGGACATGGTGTGTGGATGTGTAGTTGCTTCACCAGCACCTCAAAGACTATGTACTGTATCTAGCCTTCATGAAAGCCTAGGCAGGACTAATAGCCTTCATTCCCCTGGAACTGGCATCGATCCTGCCAGCCTTTGTTGGAGGGACCTGGGAACACTTGTTCACCAGTCATAACATATGAGATACAACACACAAAGGCAACAAGCATATATTTTTTTCTTAGTACTTGGCATGGACTACACAAATGGCTGTAATGTATGTTATTCCACGCTTTTCATCTTGAGTTTGTTTCGGTAACACAGCAATTGTACTATTAAGTTAGCCATTCAGGCCAGAATGTTGCGTGTGGTCCAATGGAATATTTGCTTTGAGGAGAGTTTAAAGCAACCCTCAGGAGTTGAAGGGAACATGGTCATGTATTCTCTTAGCTTAGCCTTGATCTGGTGGTACTGGGTGGGGGCCAAAAAATAATAATTTGGAATTTGCATCCTCCTGCAAAATGGCTTGACTTAGTCTTACATTTCTGTGTGTCTATTTCGGTGTGAAAGGTCTGGAAAGATATTTATTTAGGCCCTTTCTCCACTATTTCACTCCCCCGGGTACCTCCCTGTCCTGTGAGCAGACAGCTGTCTCTCATCAATATTTACTGCCCCCTGTCCTACACACTGCACCCCTGTAGAGAGGTGAACAGGATCTCTGTGGTGACTACTCTGTCAACGAGAGGTTTGGGGGGAAAGAGGGTGCATGTCTACCTCTCTCTCCCTAGCCAATCGCTCCATCATTTATTCATTCAACACCCGTTTTCTCTTGTAGCAATTGGAAACCAGATGGATACCTCTCTTTGCACACTTCCTCTATTAGAAAATTATTTGTCTGTATTCACACTCAAGTGGTCTTCAGGCTGTCTATAAATGCTCATTGGAATCTAATTCTATAAGCTCTAGCAAGTGTTTAAACTTTCACCATCCACCTCCTAATATGTATTTCATTGCACACAAGCTTTGTATTCATCGTTCTCATTTTCCTCTGAATGATATTTTCAACAGTGTATTTTGAGCGTTTCATATCCAGTCGCCGAGGCATGAACCCAATAATCAAATGAGTCAGCATCGGAAGTTATTAAATTGCACCAATGACTCGAACATAAATTAAAGTGCCTTTTATTTCTTGTGCGGCTTAATTAGTGTGGATCTCAGCGTGAGCACCGGAGACAGAGGTGAGGAACACCAGCCTCGCTACCTGTTCACATGCCAAGAGTGGAGGTGGAGGTGGAGAGTGGCAGAAGGTGAGTGAGAGGCCTGTTTTGCAAGTTGCAAAGATCGTTTTCCGGGATTATTTGTTAGCAACTACTCCTTCCCATTGTTAAGCCTTGTGTCACGACCACAGGAACCCCGTTTGGAGCGTGGAGGGAAGAGCCATCGTAACATAGCCCCTCACTACTCTCCGTTTCACCCAATCACACCACAGGAACCCCGTTTGGAGCGTGGAGGGAAGAGCCATCGTAACATAGCCCCTCACTACTCTCCGTTTCACCCAATCACACCACAGGAACCCCGTTTGGAGCGTGGAGGGAAGAGCCATCGTAACATAGCCCCTCACTACTCTCCGTTTCACCCAATCACACCACAGGAACCCCGTTTGGAGCATGGAGGGAAGAGCCATCGTAACATAGCCCCTCACTACTCTCCGTTTCACCCAATCACACCACAGGAACCCCGTTTGGAGCGTGGAGGGAAGAGCCATCGTAACATAGCCCCTCACTACTCTCCGTTTCACCCAATCACACCACAGGAACCCCGTTTGGAGCGTGGAGGGAAGAGCCATCGTAACATAGCCCATCACTACTCTCCGTTTCACGCAATCACACCCCACTTCCTCTCACTTTGCATGACAAAAACATTAAAACAAACTGCGAGGGATGCAAACACCAACAACTGTTAATCATTTGTATACCGGCGCCTCCATTCGCCTGCATGCTGGCATTGAGCCAGAATGCGCCTCTCGTGGCATACATAATGAAAAGAATGGAGCCGTCACTTGTAATGGATCTCTAAATAGCATTTTCTGCTTTATTAGTCTTACTTAATGGTGTTGAAGGGGGCTGATGCAAAATCCCTTTGTTCAGAATCAAACTCGTACTGTGAATAGTTCTTGATCGAAAAAGATTCTCTGACAATTGAAGCTCAATGTGTTTTACACGCTGGGCTTACTTTTCCTATTTTGGAGAGGAATTGTGCATGCTCTCATCATAAAGATTTATAGCATAGGAGAGGAAATAAAAGAGCCAGGGATATGTGCACAATGCCGGGGAAAGATTGTTGGAGCAAAGAAAAAATCCCATTCACTTAAGACAGACGGGTCTAGTGATATTTCATCACTGGAAACAACAAGGTGATCTCATACCAACCCACACAACAAATGCAAACCCAAAACCAATTAAGCTTATGCATCAGAGCTTATTCCAATGAATCTAGATGTTTATAACTGCAACTGTCAAAATGGCCTCTTTGTGCTCAAAATACCTCTTTCAAGTAGAAATGGTAAACATAGAGAAACATATTATCCATCGAGTCAGGGGCTGATACTGTGGTGGGAAATACCCTGGGGCACACTAACGTTTTGTCAGGGACCAGGTTATAGGCCTTTAGAGGAGGGGAAACTCACGCTGGATGTCGATGTTGACGCTGGTCTCTTTGCCATTGGGCACAGCCTTGTTAGATGCTCGACAGATGATCTGCTGGCCTGTCTCGATGTTGGATGCAGACAGGTAGAGGGTGCTAACCGTACTCTCCCTCCTTCCATCACGAAGCAGTGTCTGAGAGGAAAAGAGAAAAGGAAAGAGTTTAGAGTTCACCGATGACGTGGTAGTGGAGAGAGTGGAACATTCTGAATAACACCATAAATCTAAACTCAAGGCCTGGAACGCAAATGCAGCAATTCACCTGAATGCCCTGGATGCCCCTGTGGACAACACAGACAAGTAAACCCCTGGCAAGCTCAAGCCTGTAGTCTTGCTCGAAGGCTGATTGATCCGAGAAAATAAATCTGTTTTTGACCCTCTTTTGTGTGACTGGAGAGTTGTGCTCTGGCGCATGGCTTGTCATACACCACAAAGGAAATCAATCTTCTTTTCAGTGCTCATCCTCTGAGCTGCAGCCCTACTCGCATTGTGAGAGCCATCTGGAGGCTGCCCGGTACAACTCTGCCTTGCCTGGTGCTCAGGGAGGACTGTGGGAGCCCTGTAACCACCATGCCACAGTGCACGCTCACCCACCAGAACAAATTGGCCATGCCAGGGGCACTGTGTGGCCAACCACAAAGCCAAGACTGATACTGCTTCAAATAATACTCTGTTGGTGCTCTATACAAAGATACTGTCCATTACACGACCCCTGGGTTAGCTTTACAAATAAACTACTGGGATTCACAGTAGAATCTCTTCCAATATCATATTATTTTCTTGGCTCTGCCGGTTCCACACTATGATATGAGCAAAGAAATCGGTTTTATTTTCACTTTTAGAGGTCCAGCTATAGAGGACATTTCAGGCAAAGGCCAAGTTAGGACATGTTGCTCTTCATTATCTAAACTCCTTTGATGCTTTGTGTGCGTGTGTGTGTGTGTGTGTGTGTGTGTCCCACTATAACCGCAAAACAAAATGCTCCTCTGCAATTTTTCTACAGTTTATTCACAATTTAATTACTCAATTCACAAACAAATAGGTTGTGATGAAACCCTTTTATTTACAGCAGCACTATGAGGAGCTCTGATGAGAACTTCCTTTGAGGATGTACTTTATGTACTTTTCAAACCAAGGTTATGACTCACGTGGGAGGAAAGTTGACAGCTACCCTCTGAAACAGGCTCTCCACAAGTCCTTGTATATAATCATCTCTGTAAGTTCGCCAAAGGTGACAATATGTATATTTAACAGCAATAATCCTTAGATATTAAGGCATGTCACAATGAAAGCTATTGACAGGTTGCCGCATAATAGCAGAAACCCAGCTAGATATGCCACACACTGACTGCATATTAAAGTGTTAAGGACCCTAGCATTATATTCGTTTGGAGGTTTTTACATACAGTACATGTATGCCTTTTCACCATCTTACTTTTCTGCTTTCTCCAGTCAATGACTATAAGGCTTCTTAAGAAATACAGGAAACTACCAAAATGTCTTAATGGGCGCGTTGGGCCACCACGAGCCAGAACAGCTTCCTTGCACCTTGGCATGGATTCTACAAGCGTCTGGAACTCTATTAGAGGGATACAACACCATTCTTCTACAAGAAATTTCATAATTTGGTGTTTTGTTGATGGTGGTGAAAAACACTGTTTCGGGCTCTGCTCCAGAATCTGGTCTGGTGACCAGATCTGGTGACTGAGATTTCCATAGCATATGGTTTACATCATTTTCATGCTCATCAAACTAATCATTCTCCACTCATGCCCTGTCGACGGGGGCATTGTCATCCTATGGGAGCATAGGCATAATGGCCGAAATAACGAACTGCCCAGCACTTTTATACATGACCCTAAGCATGATGGGATGTTAATTGCTTATTTAACTCAGGAACTACACCTGTGTGGAAGCACCTGCTTTCAATATAATTTGTATCCCTCATTTACTCACGTGTTACCTGTACCTAGCCAAGAAAAAAATACTATTGTCTTGGAGTGAAATAATATGTATGTAAGGAATACGCAAAATAGCGTAAAGATACTGTACATATATTGTTCTTCTGCATTTGCATTAAAACAAAATGCCTTTGTGAAGAGTGTCTCTGATCTAACCAGGCTACAAAAGGCCTGGCACTCACCCCTAAAGCAGAACATATTATCTGTCAACAGTGGGATGTGTCAATGTAATATCCTTTCTGACACCATCAGGATTGTTTCTCTCATAGCTCTGGACCTGTCTGAAGTCATTCATCTTGCACAGGCCCAGCTACAGTATAGAACTCAACACCCAAGCACTAGCTGTTTTAAAATAGCCCGAATTACAAATTGATGATTTCTCATATCACTGCCTGGAGCATGTGAGGAGAATACCTTTCCCAAGTTAAAAAAGTAACTGAAAAATGGAGAATGAGAAAGTGAAAGTTGCTCTTCAAGATATGGGATGAGGGGGCAGAGACAGTAGAAGGTCATATTGAGTGAATATGAGAGAACCTATTGTAACGGCACTCAGAGGTGGAAGAAGGATCAGACCAAAGCGCAGCATGGTAAGTGTTCATGATGATTTATTCAAAACGAACTGAACACTGAAATACAAAACAATAAACGATGTGAACAAAACGAAAACCGAAACAGTACCTTGTGGCCCAAAACACCCACAAACCAAACGTGAAACCCAGGCTACCCAAGCATGATTCTCAATCAGAGACAACTAACGACACCTGCCTCTGATTGAGAACCATACTAGGCCGAACACAAAAACCAACATAGAAAAACAAACATAGACTGCCCACCCCAACTCACGCCCTGACCATACTAAAACAAAGAATAAAACGTCAGAACGTGACACCTATAGTATAGTGATAATGCTGGTTACATTTCTACTGATAAATATGGAACTTTTTTGATTTTTCAGGAATACCTGCAAGTTTTGTAGTAAATAATCAAATTCTGACAGGCTGTATATGGTTTTTACCTAACCTTTACACTAATTGTTTTTCTGTTCATTACAATTAACAGGAAGGCTTATACAAATAAAAGATGGACAGTTTTCACCTTGCAGGCATGTCTGAAATACCTTGATTAGTTTAGGTTAGAATCCCAGTGAGAGGGAATATGAAGGGAGGCTCAGAGGGATGTCTAATAATTTGGCTGACATGAATATTCTGTTAATCTAACGAGCCTTTGATATGTCCAAACTTGAAAAGTTGCTCCAGGTTAAATTAAATCAGCATTTGTTTAATTGCAGACCACACCAGAAGCTCATTTCAAATCTCAATACTGGATATTAATTTAACTTAGGAATAAGATATTTTGCATAAGCTTTGTACTCCCTATTTCTTCAAAAGAGAAAATAATATATTTACATAATTGTTCTGGTCATGGGATTAAAGAGGTCTTATTTGATTAACTTATCTAATCCTACTACCTGAAAGACAGATCTTTTCTACAATTCTGTTTAACAATATTAATTATATTACTCTTTTAGTGCACCTAAGGCCTAGTTTAAATGTATCTTGCACAAAGCTAGTGAGGTTAATTACATTGACAAGAGAGAAAAACAATGGAAGAGAGAGAGAGAGACTGATCGTTTTTTAATGATTTGAAACAGGTTAAATGTAGCGAGTAATATAGAAATACTGGAAAAAATAAGGGGTATTATAGATTAATATGCAGATCAACTACTGGGAACTCTGTCTCTTGACTGTGAAAAATGTGACATGTATAATACACTCTCTAAAGTTAATTAGCTTCTTTTCCCCGGGATGATTTCCCCCCGCCTCACTTGGTGGTGAGCATTACCTTTTAAAAGGAAATCTCTCTAATTATACAGAAAACTTTGCTGAGATGAGGTTGGGAGGAAAATAATGAAATTGAACGACAGATAAAGAAGCGTCTTTGAAGGTTTGTGGGGGAGTAGGGGAGGAATGAGCAGGGAAACTTATCTGTGGAGGAAGAGAGGGACGATAAGCAGAACTCCCTTTTTTTGTGTCATGCATTTGAATGTTTCACAGAGCAATAGATTCCCTCGTCCCTGTGGCTGTTCCTACTGTTATACCCCTTATGTTTTTTACCAGTCCATCCATGAGGAGCTGACTGAAATGTAGTTTGGGTTTACATTTACATGATACATTTGAGTCGTTTAGCAGACACCCTTATCCAGAGAAACACACAGTAGTGAGTGCAGTCATGTTTATACATTTTAGTACTAGTCCCCTGTGGGAATCGAACCGACTACAGGAGTGTTAGGGTTTAGATATGAGACCTTGTTCTCAAATTCAGATGTTTCCACCATCTGAAGCTTCTACTAGGCCTCCCCACAACGTATGCAACGAGTACAACAATGTTCATCCGTAGGTACCAGGTCAAGCCCATACTCAATCCCATTCACATGCAGTATAACCAGATATTTTTAATAACTGCTTCATACAGTATGATCATATCAAGTCCAATAACTTACCACAAAGTAACACCTTAATGAAAGGTAAATGGTAGATAATTGATCCATTTGGATATTGAGGGACCTATGGGGGTCAAAGCCATCCTGGGAAGCTATCATCAGGAAACTCCCATCTCACTCTGGCACATCTGGCCACATTACCTCCCATCATCTGTGGGGTGTGGAGTGAGGCGTGGGGCGAGGCAGGACGGCCAATTATCCTCTCAAAAGCTCAATTTTTCAGGAGACAATCATCCGCTTCTAATTGAACACATTTCTTTTTAATGGTAGTGATATGAAGGAAGGCTGTGTCTAGAGACTGCATGGCTCAGCTGCTGCTGCCATCCATCAGCTGGGCTACAATGTCCCCACATCGCTGCTGCTGCTGTTTCAGAAAGAGGCAGGAAGCACGCTATCCCCCTACTATTAGCAAACGCCACCTCCGGCAATCGTTTTATTCAAATTGCTTGTGCCGTATCCCAGCCCAATCAATAGAATTTATCTGCTCTTTGGAAAAAGTTGATAATGGGATGAGACAGCGGAGAGAGAGTTGGTGCCCGCTCACGCTCCTCGTTTATATGGAAACTCACACAGTGGGGTTCATTACAAGTTTAGCCTGCGAGTTAGTGTCATTGAAGTGCCAGAGAGGTCCGAAGGCAGTGTTGTGTGGCATCACGTGTGGTGGAATCATGGTTGAGTTGAAGGCTAGGGTTGGTTGGCAGGGATCAGGGATGGCTTCTCCAACAGAAAAGGGACTGAACGGATCTCTTTATGGATCCTGCCACTGAAAAGAGCAGGGCACCTAGGAGACAGCGAAGGTGCTCGAGAGTCAGCAACTTCCATTCTTATCGTCCACCATCTGCTTGATTGAGTAGAAGCATTAGCTGGGCGAAGAGGACAAACATCCTTTAGATATCCCAAGGAAGACCTTGGATTTTCAGGATATTTTATTCCAATCAAACTTGGCTGAATGCTGAGACACAGTTTACAGATGGCACAAGTAATCACCCATCACAGATGGCTAGTGCTTTTTATTTTACTAGGCAACTCAGTTAAGAACATTGTACATTGTACACCGCCCTATGTGACTCCAATCACAGCCAGATGTGAAGCAGTTTGGATTTGAACCAGGTACTGCAGTGATGCATCTTGCACTGTGATGCAGTGTCTTAGACCACTGTGCCAGTCAGGAGCCCTTAGTGGCTATTCACAACAAACTTCAAGGAAAGGATTGTCAACTGGAATTTGATGAGTGACATAACCTATTACATGGAAGAAAATAGTGTTTGGTTCACTTTGCCGGTAATAATGAATGAGGGCTTTTGCTTTCAATCTATAGGAATGGGTAACTGTCTAACCACTTCACCCTCAAAAACCCCAACCCTCCCTCCAACCTTAGAAAACAAACTGTGTATTACACACCTCGATGCTTACCTTGGAGTACATGGCTCCATTGAGGACCTCTCCATTGCGGATCCAGATGATTGATGCGGCTGGCTTGGCGTTGTCAGCGTGGCAGGTCAGGTTTAGGGGATCTCCTGCTCTCAGGCTCACCACCGGACCACCACTGATCACTGGGTCTTCAGGAGGCACTGGAGGGAAAACAGAAAAGCATTGTGTTCTAGCTATGATGTAAACATGTAAAGACATATACTTGTATACAACAACAACTGTTGTTTTCAGGTCAGCGTGTCATATGTTCACTGATGAAGGTATTGGTCAAGCATCAGACTCATCCATTGGATTGATAGAAGACATGTCCTGGACATAAGAAGGTTCATAAAAGGTGAGGTCTGCAGCTGTGTGACTATGTGTAAAACTGCCTGTTTGCTATTTTTAAATAATACCTGTACGAGGCAAGAACAGAGATATTTCTTCAAATAGAATACAGCTTTGTGAGAGACAGGCGAGGTGAGTGGTTTCAGTTTTGTTTTCCTTTTCTCTCCTGTGAAATTGAAATATCTTGTGTCCATGTTCACTGATGCAGCGATGTCAGAGGAACATTGGGCAGATTTTGGTCACGTCATACGTGTGGCTTGTAAGCAACAATGGAATGAGAATAAGCTGCCTCAGAAATCCAAAGCACAGTTCAGCTTTGTGCTGTTACTGACAATGTGAATGGATGATACAGACACTGCTGCAATTTAATCATGACTTTCACATGTCCATACATGGAGGCAATTGGGGCAATCAAAACTTTGAATAGAATTGACAGTTTGCCAGGGAATGGCAGTCAGTCGTCATTCACTGGAAAAAAGACAGACAGAGGAAGATCGTGGTGGATGCAGAATGCAGGCCCCTGATTGGCACTGATTACATTCTGCTTTCTACACACATGCTGATCACCCACTTTTTATTCAACTCCAGTGAATTATTGATTGGCCTGCACACTCATTACAGTGCAGATCTGGGGCATGATGAAATCAAAGGCTACTAGCAGCTGGCATATTCGCCTGCAAGAGTGAGAGGGTCGGAGAGAGAGGGTGGCGGAGGTCTTCTGTCAAACAGCGAAGGGTTGGTATGAAAAAGGGGGAACTATGGATAGTGTGTTACACTGCTGAATGATTTTATGGATAATGGGGGTTCTACTAAGCTATATGGAACTTCTTCGTGTCCCTTCCACGGGACGGTTGAGCTAACGTAGGCTAATACAATTAGCATGAGGTTGAAAGTAACAAGAACATTTCCGACGACATAGACATCTGATAATGTCAGAAATATTAAATTCTAACTGCACTGTCCAATTTACAGTAGCTATTACAGTAAAGGAATACCATGCTATTATTTGAGGAGAGTGCACAATTTTGAACATGAAAAGTTATTACAAAACAAATTAGGCACATTTGGGCAGTCTTGATTTTTTTAAAATGAACTGAAATGCAAAGGTTCATTGGATCAGTCAAAACCTTAGACATACACTAGGCATATGTCGCAAGTCACGACTTCACAAAAGAGCCACTTTAACGTTTATTATAATTCTTTAAAATCTAAATGTGTTTTTTTGGCAGAAATGTCTTCTGAAACATGTGCACTTTCATGTGCCATAATAACAAACTTGTATGCCATCTGTAAATACGAATACAATTGTAATTACAATTAAATTACAAGCCTTGTTGGTTAAGTCACAGAAAAAGTCAGCAACCTTTCCACTAGCCATGATTGGCTGAGATAATGGATGGGATGGACATGCCGAGAGAGGAGTTCAGATTGGTTTGCCAAGGCTTCTGGAAGGCTTCTGTCTGTTTGAGCTGGTCAGTCTGTGTTGGTAATCCTGTCGACGCGGCTTTAAAAAAATGTATTGTGTAGTGGAGCTGCATAAGTGTTGCTTTCCACTTTCTGGAGGATTGAGATTTGAAATCAGTGGAATTAGAGTATGATCGCTAAAGAGATAGAGAAAACACATGTCTCCGGATTACATCTTCAAACTAAGGGCAACCGTGGCATGGCATCTGTGACATGGAGACTCGTCCATCATCCATGATGTATACGGGTAAGATTGTACCTAGCTAACGCTAGACTTTTTCAGATATGACACGTTTAAAGTTTTGACAGAAAGTGGTTTCATTTCAAGCTAAAATGTACTGTTAGCTTGCTAGCTAACGTTAGCTGGCTGGCTCCCTAGCTAACGTAAAGTGTATAACATTATTATTCGTATCCCAGAACCGTTTGCTTGGCTAGTTAGAGCCTAATGTTAGCTAGCTAACATTGAACATGGTTGGTTAGCTCCCAGCAGATTCATGCAGAATATTATCTGAGAGATATAAGAAAGATCAGGAAAAATGTATTTTTTTTGTATATGTATTCAAGCCCTTATTTTTGGCACTAAACAGTCTCCATATACTGTAGGTGGATGTGGTGGATTAAGACACATCCAATGCTAAAAAACAGATATTTCTAGCTTAAACTGACAGGTATTTGTGAGGATTTGTTTATTATGCTAATTCAATTCCTGCTGGGGTGTGGACCTTAGGGGGTTACAGATGCAGCCCAGGATCTTAGGCACAACACATTTGTAACACATTGTACGATTTGTATTCGAAAAATATGCGAAATTGCTAAAAAATTACATTGTATTTAAAAAAAATGTATGACGTAATATATCATACGGAATAGATGTATTACACAATTGGATGACGTACTATAGTGTACAAAAAACAGGGACCTGTTTTGCCTCCAGCACCACTTTCAAAATTACTGGCTGAAATTATACTAACGTTCCAGATATCACTTTAATGGTTGGTATTCCATTCATGTTTGAGCTTTACAGTACTAAACACTTTCAGCAGGATCTACACTTTCAACCATTCCTCAGAAACAATGAGCACTGCCTAGTTAACATCCTATGGGAGTCATAGCAGACCTGTGGACACGAGCCTACCAGACGAGCTAAATCACTTCTATACTGAGGCATGCATGAGAGCATCAACTGTTCAAGGTGACTGTGTGATCACGCTCTCCATAGCCGACGTGAGTAAGACCTTTAAACAGGTCAACATACACAAGGCTGCGTGGCCAGACGGATTACCAGGACACGTGCTCCGGGCATGTGCTGACCAACTGGCAGGTGTCTTCACTGACATTTTCAACATGTCCCTGATTAAGTCTGTAATACCAACATGTTTCAAGCAGACCACCATAGTCCCTGTGCCCAAGAACACAAAGGCAACCTACGTAAATGACTACAGACCCGTAGCACTCACGTCTGTAGCCATGAAGTGCTTTGAAAGGTTGGTAATGGCTCACATAAACACCATTATCCCAGAAACCCTAGACCCCACTCCATTTTGCATACCGCCCAAACAGATCCACAGATGATGCAATCTCTATTGCACTCCACACTGCCCTTTCCCACCTGGACAAAAGGAACAATTATGTGAGAATGCTATTCATTGACAACAGCTCAGCGTTCAACACCATAGTACCCTCAAAGCTAATCACTAAGCTAATGATCCTGGGACTAAACACATCCCTCTGTGACTGGTTCCTGGACTTCCTGACGGACCGCCCCCAGGTGGTGAGGGTAGGTAGCAACACATCTGCCACGCTGATCCTCAACACTGGAGCTCCCCAGGGGTGCGTGCTCAGTCTCCTCCTGTATTCACCTCCTGTACTGCATGGCCAGGCACGACTCCAACACCATCATTAAGTTTGCAAATGACACAAGAGTGGTAGGCCTGATCACCGACAATGACGAGACAGCCTATAGGGAGGAAGTCAGAGACCTGGCTGGGTGGTGCCAGAAAAACAACCTATCCCTCAACGTAACCAAGACTAAGGAGATTATTGTGGACTACAAGGAAAGGAGGACCGAGAACGCCCCCATTCTCATCGATGGGGCTGTAGTAGAGCAGGTTGAGAGCTTCAAGTTCCTTGGTGTCCACATCAACAAAAAACTAGAATGGTCCAAACACATCAAGACAGTTGTGAAGAGGGCACGACAAAGCCTTTTCCCCTCAGGAAACTAAAAAGATTTGGCATGGGTCCTGAGATCCTCAAAAGGTTCTACAGCTGCAACATCGAGAGCATCACTGCCCGGCACGGCAACTGATCGGCCTCTGACCGCAAGGCACTACAGAGGCTAGTACGTACGGCCCAGTACATCACTGGGGCTAAGCTGCCTTCCATCCAGGACCTCTACACCAGGTGGTGTCAGAGGAAGGCCCTAAAAATTGTCAAAGACCCCAGCAACCCCAGTCATAGACTGTTCTCTCTACTACAGCATGGCAAGCGGTACCGGAGTGCCAAGTCTAGGACAAAAAGGCTTCTCAACAGTTTTTACCCCCAAGCCATGAGACTCCTGAACAGGTAATCAAATGGCTACCCGGACAATTTGCATTGTGTGCCCCCCCAACCCCTTTTTTTACACTGCTGCTCTACTCTGTTTATCATATATGCATAGTCACTTTAACTATACATTCATGTACATTCTACTTCAATTGGGCCGACCAACCAGTGCTCCCGCACAGTGGCTAACCAGGCTATCTGCATTGTGTCCCACCCACCACCCGCCAACCCCTCTTTTACTCTGCTGCTACTCTCTGTTCATCATATATGCATAGTCACTTTAACCATATCTACATGTACATACTACCTCAATCAGCCAGACTAACCGGTGTCTGTATGTAGCCTCGCTACTTTTATAGCCTCGCTACTGTATATAGCCTGTCTTTTTACTGTTGTTTTATTTCTTGACCTACCTATTGTTCACCTAATACATTTTTTGCACTATTGTTTAGAGCCTGTAAGTAAGCATTTCACTGTAAGGTCTACCTACACCTGTTGTATTCTGCGCACGTGACAAATAAACTTTGAATTGATTTGACAAAGTTTGAGATTGTGCAACAGGGGAGCACTGGGGAAATGGGCTGCTTTTCTGCTTCGCCAGTTGAGTCCGGCTGAACCTTGTGACTCAACTCCCAGGAAAATCTCCAACCTGTTTCTAGACCAGAACCATTGACACATTCCTGCCTCTTCAAATGCCTCTGGCAACAGTGATATAGTGTGCAACCTTTTATTTGTACAGAAAATTTTGCAGTTATTTCATGACTTTTTGACCTGGTGTTCTTCATGATGTAAAGTTACACGAGTTTGTGGAATATAGAAATGCTGGGTCTTATTTAGCAGACAAAGATATTTGCGTATCTGAACCAATGGACATACATTGTGGTATGGTAATATTGTGGTGTAAGATTGGAAACAAGCTTTATCCTCATTTGTCACCAGAATTAGAGAAGCCCTGTCTGATCAGCTTGCATACTGGCCAACCAACCATCTCATTTGTTTATGAAAATATGAATAATAGTGAGGAACAGAGATGGAGAGATGATAGTAGCTTCTAGACATCCAGTGTTATTGGCTTGCTGTCAGTGCTCACTCAATGCTCCTGAAACATTAATTAACTGTCAAGTTGTTTGAGGTATGCAAGGCTCCCATCTTCTGAAGGGCCAATTGAGAGGAAAAACTGCTTCATTTGGAGTTCGCTGAGAGCCTAACACTATGTGACTGACGACAGCGCAGACATGCATATTAAAGATGGAGTAAGTGGGTTGTGGATTCAGGCTGGTATTGACTGTCACCACTCCAGTCACAATACCAGGACATCAAGGAAGAGCAATGGCTGTGAACTAACATAAGCTAAATGTGTTGACGTTCTAACGTAGAACATGACAGCTCAAGGCTTACAGAAACCACATACCCACTTGGCGCACACTGGTTGAATCAACGTTGTTTCCACGTCATTTCAATTAAATTATGTTGGTCCAATGTGGAATAGACATTGAATTGATGTCTGTGCCCAGTAGGTACAATATGGCCAGGAAGTGGTGCGATGCAGAATGTGTAATTGTTTAAAGGCTATTTCCAACCCATCTCCTAGAGACATTATTGACCCATCTTGGCCTGTAAAACTGATAATAGTTTAGCCTTTAACCATCCATAAGGTTTCCATCAGAGAGGACCTAAGTGCCGCTGTAGTGAAGGTTAACATTTATGCAAACTCCATACGCAGAGGTCCATGGCGGCGCACACAGATTGCCGTTATGCTTTCGAGTCGTGTGCTCTGCTCTGGGAGATAGGCGGTGTTGTGTCAAGGCTGGATGGAAAACAGACAAAGAGGAGAAAGACACGCTTGGCTGCCTCCGACAGGCCTTTTTTCATTTCCACCATGTGTCTGATGTCTGTCACAAGGATGACACAGAGGATCTCTGAGTAGAATGAGAACCAGTGTCATCTCTTTGCTAAGTGATTGGCACAGGTGGCATGCTCTCCATCTGCACACCTCAATCTTCCACTGTGGGTTCCCCATTTAGGGACGCAGGGCCAACCCCTCACAAAACAAAAGTATCACTCAGACGTACTGTAAGTACTGCCTGAACAAACAATGGGCAGGTAGTTTACCTCAACCTATGTACATCACATGCCATTGATATACGACTGTACATTTTACAGTGGACTTTCTACAGTGGACAATGAAGCAACATTAGTAGCCTATTCTGAGTCACAGTGTAACTCCCAGGACAGTTATAAAAGGAGGTGTTACTCCAGTTCCCTCTCTTTCTCACCCTCTCCGTACAGGGCTTCTGTTAAGTCATCTCTCCACCACCATCCCTCTTGCGGGCCGGTCTGACAGCTGCACAAAGGCCTCGAACCCTGCCAGTCATCATCATTACAGGCCTGCTTGCAAACTCGGCAGCCCCTAATGGTTCCAAATTAGCCCTTTACTGTGGCCGCGCAAAGGATTTCTCACGAGCCGGTCAGCGGCTCGGATTGATCGCTCCTCTTTAATTACCAGCTGGCTCGTTGAAATCCTTTCTCTTTCCCCACTTTTCTCTGGGAGAGTATAATGCTATCTCACACCACACACTTCCACACACATACAAACACACACACTGTTCAATAGTTTCTCAAATAGGTTGGAGAGCAAAAAACATCCTCTTGTTGTCTGAGATAGGGAGTGGAAGAGATATTCTGTGAGTTTTCTTTAAAGGAGTAGATCAACCAAGAGAAGATTAGTTATGTAGTATGTGTTCTTGTCTTACTTGTCTCAAACTGTTAGTTTCCCTGTTTTTCCTCCCAGCTCACGAGGAGGGATTTCAAGCATGTATTAACATTTTACCTCTAAATGTACTTTTTCTCACATTTAATGATTATCTGGAGGGTTATTGTGTGCCTGTCTGTCACTTTTTCGTGGCCATCAGACCAGTTAATTTCACATATTTATGCTCCAAGCAACATTTTTCAGGGAGTGAGACTATTAGAAGTGTTTTGAGGGGGCACACAGTCTTACATTAGCCCAGCCCTCCGCCTCAGATAAGATATTCCATTGAAGTTCATTAAAGGAGCACTGGAGTTTAATGGAATTGCATCGCCCCTTCCTGAGAGAGATAACACCAGGGGTTGTTTCATGTTTTTGCCCAATCCAGAGCTCAGAGCCATGTTTTACCGCAAAACTCAGAGCAGGCTCGGGAGAGGAAGTCAGGTCCGATTGATTGTGTTTTAGTGAGATCATTTACTTTTAGTGTATAATCAAAAATATCTATAAATGAGACTGAGGCATACAGTATGGATTTGTAATTAAGAAAACAGTGTGGGCCAGTAAGTCTGTCACGATCAGGGCTTGTCTGAATAAACCTTGAGTATAAACCTGCCCTGTGTCCTGAAAGACATTTCAATACCTCAGAACCTCTGGGATTAGCCTGGTCTGAGAAAACACCTTGATGGCGCCAGTCTATTACCATTGGGGCTCTGCTAATGGTGGACAATCTGAGTCATAAACAGCCAGACCCAGGCTGGGGAACATTCTCCATGCAGCATGTAGTCATATACACAGCCATCCAGGAGCAGGAGATTTGGTTGAAAAGGCAATTTGGAGGTGAGTGAATGAGACGGGTAACCTCAGAAGGAGCTCTGAGATGGGGGAATGGGGAAGGAAGGGGGGACTGGAAATGCAGCGTGCACAGTGCTGTGCTTCTGCCGAGGTGTCTGGAACAAAAATGGGTTGGCTTGCCTGGTCGGTTTTGGCGGAATGCTCACGCCAGCAGCCTGTCACCCCAATGCGACGGAGCCGTGGCAGCTTGCAGAGGTTGTGATCGATATATCACAAAAGAGAAGGGCGAAAATAACTATCCATCGTAGGTGGAAGACAAGAGACATATGTGGCTCACTGGCCCAAAACACAGGCCTATTCAATTGCTGTCACCGTACACCTGTTTGTAGGCCACAAGATTCTGGCTCAGACTGTCTCTATCTCTCCCTCTCTGGTAATACCATCTGTGTTAGTTTTACTTTCTTTTTTTTATTTTAAGATGTGTGCATGAATAATGCCTATCCAAAGTATCACAGTGGACCCTATCCTTATGAGACGACAGATGATCAGGGACTAATGTGAGTCAAGGTTTGACTGTGTGTGTGTGTGTTTGTGTGTGTGTGTGTGTGTGAGCGTGCGTGCGTGTGTTTGTGAGCGTGCGTGTGTGGGTGCTGACCCACACAGGGAGAGTGAAGAGAGGGATGGGGAGGTTTTCTGGAGACATGGGAGGAGTGGTGAGATGCCAGACTTGTCAGCAGCGTGAAGAGACAGCTTCGTCACAGAGCAGCGATTTGCAGGTCCAAAGCTGCTCTTCACAGATTGAGAGGGCACTAACGTGTTTGTGTGTGTTTGTGTGTGTGTGTGTTTATTTGTGAGTAGCTATGTTGCTGTCATTTTGCATGAAATGTAAAAGCAGGCCCGTATTAAATGTTATGGCAATGCTTTGTTCCTTGCAGTGTGTCAATCAATCGCTCACCTCCTCCAGTTCTAGATTTGTTTCAGTCAATAATCATTTTTGTTACGATAATTTATTACTGAACATATATGTAATTTAAAAAGTACCCTTGCCTATTAAAACTCACTCAAACCCCAAAACGTACCCTACCTGCAATCTGTTGGTATTAACATAGAGTCATTGATATTATAGATGGTCTAACTTTGTCTTAGATCTCAGACAAGTCAGTAATGTACTTTAATGTAAATCAGGGTAGTGTGAGCAGAATAATGTAAATGGTAGAGACATATTTCTAACAAAATGACTGCTGATCAGGGGTTCTTATCTGGCCCTACTTGAGCGACGATGCTTGGCTAGAGCCAAATTGACTTTTGTGAGAGATAAATTAGTTACATACAGAACACTAGTACACTTAAACTGATAAATGAGGTGTTTCAACATTTCCTTTCAAGACTTTGCAATTTTGTCATGCACAGTCCTGTAGCATCATTCAGAGATATAGAGAAAGGGAGAAAGAGAGAGCTGGGAGTAAAAACAGTTTCATGAATTAGTTGGAGAGGTAAAAGTGGTGGCAATAGAAATACTGCTATCGTCGTGACTGCTACTGGAAGCCAATCAACTTGCATTCTCACCCTTGTGCTTCTTCAGAAAGGCATTCACTTTGTGTCCCTTCTGTTTTCATACAGTGCATCTACTTTGAAATGCTTTATTCAGTAAAGCATAAGTGGGATTCAGTGGCTTGAACTACAGGAGACATGGGGACAAATACTGCTTCATGTTTGTGTCTTGTTATCAAAACACAATGCTCCTCATGAAGTTGCCCTTCGGTTCAGTGTCGAGATTTCAAAACAGTTCCTTGAGTGAGACAAAACATTTGAAGGACACATTTTCATTAAAATGTTGAGCTTTTATTTCCTTTGTCTATCACTGTTTTAAAGTTATCCTTCATAAAATAGAAATTGCAATGTAAAAGAATAAACATATGACTGAACCTTTTTAAAGTTGAATATTGAGGCACTTCAGTAGAGAGACACATCACTAAGATATCATGCTAGGAAGACCCTGCGGTGCAGAGCAGCATTGTTTAGTCCAACACTATTGGATAAATCTAGTGAATGACCTACACTGTGTTTTAAAGTCAAATAAGTCACCGGCTCACTCCCATGACTGGATAAGTACATTTTTCTGAGGACAAAGAAATGACAGGATGATGAGGTGGATTCTAAGGTAAAAAATAACAAAGGGTCACGCTGAACAGACACTCAATCATTTCACCACAGGATGAAAAACTAGACATAGGAAAAGAGCTGGGCTCCAAGCAGTAACAGGAGGACACTGGGAAGCCAACTATCTGTGCACAGTTAGATATAACTTGATTTTCTCCTTCCAACGTCATGCTGCGAGGCACACCATGACCCCTGGCACTGTGCAAGGCTGGACCAGCCATAGAATAATAATCAACAAGCTTTCATGGAAAATGTCATTTTTGCCTCTGAAAAAAAAGATTTTGAAAGGCAAGTCAGAACTCAACATAGCTGATTGCCCTTCCTTGTCTTTGGCTGCTCCAAAGAGACATTTTTAGCAATTTGGAAGGAAGTGTTTTATCAGATCTCAAGTCTTGCTCTCTTGCAATTAAAAGTTAATAATCAGAGTGCCGCTGGACTCTCTCTAAAGTGACAAACAAGGGTAGAAGACTGTCTGGAAAATTACAGCTCTAAGACCTGCTATTTACCGTTATTAATTCCATGCTAAGGAAACATGATCTTCCCATTGCAGTGTGACTGTAATTAATAATTAGCTTGACAGCAAATGAAAACTGAGGACAGATCTAGCTCTGGTATTTTCTTTGGAATTAATCTGCAGCAAAGTAAATATTTCCTAATGAGCAATATGAAAACATAATTTCCCAGAGAATACTTATGAATGTATTAGGGCCTTGTGGCATTACTTTGTATCACTTGAATATAGTTTTCATCTTGGACTGCAACACATGTAGTAATCAGACAGGACTACGACCTTGCATTAACGAGCAAGACCAAACGAGGAACGGGAAGGAACAATAAAGGAAAACATAAGCGATTGATGAGTACTGAAGGTTCATTAGAAGACCTGTCGGTGGATGAATGTCACTGAGGTCTCTAAATGTCACAGTAGAGTCTACAGCAGACCTCATCACTCAATGTAGGCCTACTCTGAAAACAGCAGCAATAACTCTTTCTCCATCGCTAAATGGTAAATGTTGCACATTTTTCTTACAAAAGACTACCTGGCCTCACACGTCTGTTTAAAGGTAGAGACCTTATTCCAGAGAGCCCAGGCCTCCCTTTTGCTCCTACCCCAGACCAAGGTGAACACATTGATGCATAGGATTGGCTGCCTGCTACCTTGCTGCAGAGGATATAATTAGACGGAGGACTAACCTCAGACCATAACCCCTAGATCAGACGACCCTTTCATTCTTCTATGGGGTTTCCCCCATACTGAATTTATTTTATAAGCTTACATTTTGCTCCAAATGCTACTCACATAAGATACTCCAAACTCACCAACACATTTTTTTACTAATGTGGAGACAGGAGAAGGGTCAGGTTAGAGACTGTATCTCATTGGCTTAAATGCATAGCAAAATTGGATTTAACTTTTTGCCCCATTGAGTCGTGCTAGGTATTTCAAGGATAATAAATTCACATATTGACACAGTACCATTCTTATGGGAGAAAATCGAGCGACAAAAAAACACTCAAAATCTGCGTCATTTATCTGTAAATATCAAAGTCATAAAGAAAACAGTTCCCTTTGATATAGAACACAGTAGGGCTGGGACAAATATATGGCTGATGAGAGAGAGAAGGGGAATGTTTTTAGATTTATTTGACAGTCAGGTAGGAGAGAAGGGAGACTGTTCCACTCTGTGACGGACCGTCGCTGTCTTCTGAGTCGATAGACACACTCTGTCACCACTGGCGGGTAATTGACAGCTTAGAGTTTGCAGTGACATGGGGTTTGCATATATTTATTCCATTACCTTGCATGTGTGCCTGCCTGGGGGCCCTCCTTCGCAATGTATTCAGGAGTCAGCCAGCTAGGCAGGGGATTAAACAAACATCTTATGGCGGGGCTTATGAGAAAGGATGATACGTGTTTCACCCTCAAATAGCCAAAGAGGAATAGAGACAATTGGCTCCCCTCGTTTATTGATGATTAATCATTTTAATGGAGCTTGTACAGACAAGCCCTTTCCTCTAAGTAGCCAGCTTTACCTTGTTAGATAATGTGACTACACCTCAACAGGGCTGGGTTAGAAACGTATCAACTGTTGCAGTAGTGTACTGTGAAGGAAAAGGATGCTTTAGTTCAACTTTAAATGTTTAGCAAGCCCCAAGCAACACTATCATCAAGAGTAAATTAATAACATCCAACTGAGAGAAACCACAAATAAATTGAAGGTATGGCAATGCATCCTAAATGATTTGTGTCTCATACCCGTCTCCTCTCCTTGAGGCCTTGATCAAACGACTTAGCTGCTGTGAACGGCGAGGTTGGAGGGAAATAAACTTAACTTTGGGGGAAGGGGAGGGGAGGAAGGGGAATCTGCGTATAGCTGCTTTGACTCTGCAAAGAACTCGTAATTATTAATTAATATCCATTTGCAGGGGGCGCGGCAGAGTGAGAGACGTTGGTCCTCAATTTGTCTTCCCTCTCTCCTTTCTCTGGCTGCCTCCACCCCTACAGATCATTAGTTTCACTTTTCATTAGCGGAGATCAATAAAGCGAATCAGTCTCTCGTGGCGAGGACACTCAGCTTCACGGACCTCCCACTTTCCCTCCTCCTCTCCCCTCAGTTCTTCTCCCTTGTTCTCTGGCTCTATCACTGGCTCTATCATCCAGCTTCCCTTCATATTACCCATCATCCTCCACAGCAGAAGGGTATACAGCGTAGAGGGCAGAGAGAGTGGGAGAGAGCCTATAGAGCTATAGAGAAGAGTGAGCAGTGATTTTACAAATGCTGCCCAATATGGCAGAACTGGCAACACTGAATGATAACCCAATAAAGTTTAATTAAGAACCAGTAACCTCTCAGGCTTAATAATGAAGATGGCTGGGTTTGTAGAAGGAAATTAAAGTAAAAACATTAGGGACTGGCAATGTTAAGAGATGCTGTACTGTTTCCATTAGCTGCAGCATTATCTTGATAGTTCCTGTTATGCTGATAAAAAGCTGTGGCTTTTCTAACCCTTTTCATGATCATTGATTCAGTGCACAGATTTAGTGGATTTTGAAAGTGTTGAAGGAGGGGAGGAGCACTACAGATATGACATTGTGGTTGGTTTGAGGTGGCTACTAAGTCACTGCCTGCATCCATTGCCATTTTATCTGTGCACATACTTCAAATTGTGTCTATACATGTATGTGTAGTGTGCATTTGTATGTAAACCTAATCCTCACTTACCCAGCACAGTGAGTCGGGCAGGACGGGACCGCATGGCTGCCTGGATTGCCTGGCACTCAAAGACAGCGTCATCCATCAGCTCCACACGTTGGATCCGAAGGTGGTGTTCCCCTGTACTGTGGTCCCCAATCACTGTGTAACGAGGGTAGCCTGGAACAAAATGCAACATGTGCCCTGTCAGAACCTGGAGTCTGGTCTTTCAACCTATATCAGCACCATTCAATCCAACCTTTTTTTTTAAGATAGGAGATATCAAAGCATGGTACAAACAATGCCAGAATGCAGGCAATCACAAATGAGTGAAGGATCAGTGGTGCAATATTGATTGTTGACTGCTGTGTTACTGTACATTTTAGGTCATTTGAGATGGGCTTTGAAATTTCCAATGAGATGAGACCTTAATATACCTGTCTCAGAATTATTAGTGTCACCAATGTGAAGCCAGATTTTTTCTTTAAAAATTAGTAGACATTTTTAAACTGATTGAAAACATGAATTACATAGATGACAATGATGATAGGGGTTGAGGAGGTTTCTGTATTTCGGAGAGCGAGTATGTTTTATTGCCATGGTGAAGACGCACGGCTAGATATTGAGATGTGTTTCAGCAGGGCAGTGGTGTGAGATTCATATTTTAATAATGCAGGAAGAGGGATGTATGTCCAGGAGTCCTGACCATTTTACAGTGCAAAGTAAAGTCGGATAGCTCTAAAACACAAAACAATAAGTGACAAAGGGATATGTTTGATTGTGAAGCTTTATAGAAAATTGCACACGATTTCAATATGAATAACTTGAACAGCTCTCTAAAGGCTGAGTTCTGTGTAATTATTGGAGAAATGTGAATTGAAACGAGAATCTTTGCAAGTGAAATTCTCCAAAATGTTCAGTATTTCTTGGCAGTGATTGCTTTCTCCTCCTAAGGTTCTTCTGTAATTCACTGATGACAGAACCCGATAGAGTCGAGAGTTTTAAGCATAACCAGGCCAACAGTTAAACATTTTATCCAACGATGTAGTTTGTCAAACTGAACTTACACAACAGATGGTATTCAACTCTAACCCGCTACAATCTCTGCCAACCCCGCTGTTGAATCACTGCATTAAATGTCTGGATGAAAAATGTATTCCGTTGAATCTATCAATGAGTCATGTTCTCTTCAAAGATTTCCTGGTGCTTTAGTATAAAACACTGGGGATTTAAAGAGGTATGTTTTAGCACATGCCACCCAATATGAGTATAATAGACTAGGACTAATAGACTAGGAGATATAATGGCTTTTAAGTCCTTGAGTTTTGCTATGGAGACCACTGTGTTCCGAATGCCCAATTATCATCCATTGCTTTACTGGATCCCATTCACTTGCATAGGCCATGAAGTGGCCCTAATTTTCTCATAGTGGGATGAGTTATAGCCGATTAAACCACTCTGCATTTCATCTTCCCACATAGCTTTGAAGCTTTAAGAGGGTGGGGGATGCAAGCAGGACGGATTTGTTCAGGCACTCACCTCCCCCCGTCGACGAAACATACATTACTATGATAGTATATAGCATAAACATAGGAGCTACTTCCTGCGGCTATGAGAGTATATAGCATAAACATAGACCGCAGGAGCAGTGTACAATGAGGTACCAAACAAAGACATGGGGTGGGCTATGTGAGCTCTGAGTGGTTTCGATGTTTATACGATCGCCAGATTCTCAGATAGAGAGTGCTCTCTCCTGCCCACATCCCGCTTGCAGTTATGGGTCTTATTATTCACATTGATACATAAGCTTCCATACAGGGCCAGAAGAAGGTCAAAAAGGTTACACATCCCTCTAATATAGTGTTGATATAACTGAGCAGTATTCGCTTAATAACATTAATGACCATTGATCTTGAGTTCCATGCTGTTGTTGATTATGCAGCCAGTGGGTCAATGGCTTCGTTGAACTATTTATTAGAGATAAAGCACAGTTTGACTGATGTCTTTCTCTGAAGTTGAATGAGACTCCATTCCTGAAATACATGCTTTGAATGAAGGTCATTCCTTCAAATACGAGAACCTGCTTAAGCACAATGCACTGGTGTGACCCTGTGTAAGCTCAGGAGACATGAGAAATTATTTCTCCACAACAAGAAGGCCTTGTAAATGGTATGACCTTGAGGTGACCCCATCTGCCTTATATCCAGTGCAGGAGCTTATGTGCTAAATATTTACTGTAGGCATATTGTGTTGTACAGTACGACAGCATTCCACTGAGTTTCCTTGTTCATGTACATTAACAAATGACCCAGTCAATTCACTCCTCTTGCCCTCTAGCAGATTGAACATAAGATGTGCTGCTGTAATACAATAAAGCTTGCTAACTGAGAGTAAATTTAAAAATACCTTAGCGTAAGTCTCATTTAATGGCATTTAAATGCCTTTTCAATAGACATTGGTGGATTTTGTCCTGTGGCATAACTGGGTTACACTTAGAGCATGCAAAAACACTGCTTTATTTTATGTTAGGAAATTTCAGGGACGTCACTGTTGTATAACTCACATTGATCTCAATGAATCTCAAAGACAAGGTAAGTTAACTAAAGCAAACAATGTAAAATAGCCCCATTAAGGGTAATGAATCCATCAGGATAGAAATGGATTTGTCTTTATGGTGGATCAATGGCAGAGGAAGGGACGATGAATTGAGCCAGGGGGATAGTTATTTACACTGTTCAGGAAGAACACGTCTCACACTGACACCTCCAGGGACGGAAATAGGGTAGGTTGATGTTGGGAAATGGATGACCAATGTTTAATTTGCTGTCGGGTGACAAGCCAGAGGAGCACGTTTGTCAGGTAGCTTCCAATGACTCTACACCTCTGTCTAGAATGTCTAGAATGTTATGTGCAATATCTGGAACATTCTAAGACTTCGGTTTTCCATCATTCCATTTTTGCCCTCCAAAAAAGTGCCCACCAGTGGGCACTCTCTGTGGACTGCTTGGAGATATATTCATGCCATTCATGCATATTCATGCCATTCATTTGGTGCAGCTTTGGGCCGGTGCATCTCTCTCTTTAATTAGAATAGAAGACGCTACACAAAGAGAAGGAGCAGGAAGCGATAGGAATCATCTTCTTTGTCCTCTGATATATCAGACTGAATAGTGAAAGATTTCTCTCATTTTAATCACTGTTCCCCTGAATTGAAACAGGCCCAGACAGAGCGAGCTACTGCTAACGCAGCTCCTTCTATGAATAGCAGAGTGGTTCCTATATTGAAATGCTCGGCACAATATTAGACGCCTCACACTTTTATGTATACAGCTGCTTTCCTTGTGTATATAGCCGTGTATATGCCATCATTCTTTATGGCTGACTGTATTGCTTGTTGACGTTGGCAGAGACGATTAAAAGAGCAGCTGTGGTACACTTTATTTCAAAAAGTGACATTCATCTTAATACTGCTCTAAGACCCTGTCTGTGCTTTCTAATAAAGATATCTTTCGTCCATGATAACCTTCTCCAACGCGATGTATCTCATCGACTCATGCTGTATGGAGAGGAGCATTCATATTCAGTCCATCTCTGAGCGTCCTGGCCCGGCCATTGATCCGCATACAGAGTGAAGTGTTGGTTTATAGGGGTAGAGACACGATGAGGTCAGTCCACAGCCTCCCTCCACAGCCTCTCGCCCATGACAGTTAAACTGTTGATGATGTGCCGTTAAGAGTTGCTCTCACCCTCTCTCTCTTCTCGTTAGCATAAGTCCTTCTCCCTATTCTCCCTCTCTTCCCTCTCCTCTCGGCCACTTCAAAACTGTTTGGCCATTGTTTACTGCCTTCCCCAGCCTCCGAGGGGCCTGATAAGGGCCACACTGAGGAATGGAACGCATTTATTGGGACACCTTCGTCAACTGAGGTTTAATTAAGGAGTTCTATCGGTGACAAGGCATGTACACTAGAGCAGTCACTGAAGGCCAGAGGTTAGGAGGCCGCACATCTCTAGTGGAATACATATTTAATCGTCCAGATCAAAAGAGGCCCCCGCTTTTAAAGGGCCCCAGTTGGGTTTCTTGTCATGACTTGAATGGCAAGTACCCTGAGAGACAGGCTAGAGATCCCTCAGTGATAGAGGAACAGAGGTGTGAAAGGAACTTGGACATTTTCAGACTCATCACTCTTACTCCCTGTAAAAGGCCATAGAATGTCTTGGAATCCCAAGGATCCTATTTCTAAAGACAATCGGGGGGATAAATTATATATTTATAAATAATGCAGATTTTTCAAGCTATAGGAATTTACTCTCCCAAGATTTAGTTAAAGATTGTAAATATCTACTTGGAAGAATAGATAGTCGTCACGTCTCATGAATATGGATCAGGCGCCAGCGTCAAGTGGAGAAACTGCAGGCTACTAAAATGACAGTGCAGCAGTAAGTGGTACTCCAAATTAAACAATTAAGGTAATAATACAAAAGCCACAATGTTATTTGGATTGTGAGTTACTCTTCAAAAGCCCATTTACTCGCTAAAAGTACTTGAAATGTGACCCCTGGCTATATTGATTTCACATTCAGTGTTGATTTTGGGGCTTCTTTGCCCACCACAAACTGTTATTCAATTAGTTTTATCTTGCTATTAGATAGTAATGAGGTCTTGTGAATACAACTGTCTGGGGTATTTCTGTAACTGTATTCTTCTTCCTCCTCTGACGAGGAGTATGACATGTCGGACCAATGCGCAGCGTGGTATGTGTTCATGATGATTTATTTTACTGAACACTGACAATACAAAATAACAACGTGAAAATAAACCAAAACCAAAACAGTCCTGTAAGGTGCGTAAAACACTAAAACAGAAAATAATCTTCCACGAAACACAGGTGGGAAAAGGCTACCTAAGTATGATTCTCAATCAGAGACAACGAACGACACCTGCCTCTGATTGAGAACCACACCAGGCCAAACACATAAACACGACATAGAAAAAAGAACATAGACTACCTACCCCAACTCACGCCCTGACCAAGCTAAAACAAAGACGTAACAAAGGAACTAAGGTCAGAACGTGACAGTACCCCCCCAAAGGTGCGGACTCCGGCCACAAAACCTGAACCTATAGGGGAGGATCTGGGTGGGCGTCTGTCCACGGTGGCGGATCTGGCGCGGGACGTGGACCCCACTCCACCGTAGTCTTTGCCCGCTCCTTACCCGCCTTTCCGGCAGCTCCTGACTGACGGGAGCTGCCAGCTCCTGCCTGATGGGCGGCTCTGACAGCTCCTGACTGAAGCGCGGCACTGGCAGCTCCTGACTGACGAGCGGCTCTGGCAGCGGATGACTGACGGGCGGCTCTGGCAACTCCTGACTGACGGGCGGCTCTGTCAGCTCAGGACAGACGGGCGGCTCTGTCAGCTCAGGACAGACGGGCGGCTCTGGCAGCTCAGGACAGACGGGCGGACTTGGAGGGAGGATATGGAGAGACAGCCTGGTGCGTGGGGCTGCCACAGGACCCACCAGGCAGGGGAATCCTAAAGGAGGCCTGGTGTTTGGAGGAGGCACCAGATGGACCGGGCTGTGGGGGAGCACTGGAGCCCTGGTGCGCAGCCTTGGCACCACTCCTCCCGGCTGGATCCCCATTTTAACCCGGACCATCCAGAGTGCAGGCACAGGTTGAACCAGGTTGTGGGTGAGCACTAGAGATCTGGTGCATACCACTCGCACCTCTCCCTTAGGCTCAATACCCACATTCGCCCTGCACAGGCGGAGCGCAGGCATAGAATGCACTGCACCCTCCCAGCGCCTCGGAGACACAGCACGCAGAGCCGGCGCAGGATACCCTGGGCTGAAACGTCGTACCGGAGACCAAACACGCTGGGCTGGCACAACACGCCCTGGCTGGTGGCCCACTCTCGCTTGGCACTTGCGGGGAGCAGGCCTATAGCCCACCGGGCTGTGAGCGCGTACTGGCGACACCGTGGGCATGACCGCATAACATGGTGCCTGACCAGTACTGCGCTTATTTCGGTAAGCAAGAGGAGTGGGCTCAGGTCTCCAACCTGACTCTGTCACACTCCCCGTGTGCCCCCCAATTTTTTTGGGGGGGGGCTGCCTCTCGTGCCTGTCGCCCTGCCGTGCTGCCTCCTCATATCGCCGCCGCTCAGCTTTCGCTGCCTCCATAAACACATAAACACAACATAGAAAAAATAACATATACTACCCACCCCAACTCACGCCCTGACCAAACTAAAACAAAGACATAACAAAGGAACTAAGGTCAGAACGTGACAATTTCAATGTATCTATTATTGGATAGTAGGTATTTGGGGTGGAAAATGGAGTGTGGTAGTTAAATCTTGTGTCCCACTGTCACGCCGACATGTTTTAAACATTATGTTAGAGTTACGGAATCCAAGGGTTGAACCATTGGATTCGACAATGTCTTCTGCATTCACTGATATCAACCATTTATATGTTTGATTAACGGGGGCTGAGTTAGAGTGGTGTTTGTGAGACAAGAGCAGATCCGAAAGGGATCTGGGAGCGGATCTTCTCACAAAAACGTCAGAATGGTTTGAGTTACGAACTATTATGCTGAAATTATCACGAATACATACAGTACCAGTTAAAAGTTTGGATATACCTAATCATTCCTGGGTCTTTCTTTATTTTTACTATTTTCTGCATTGTAGAATAATGAAGACATCAAAACTATGAAATAACACATATGGAATCATGTAGTAACCAAAAAAGTGTGAAACAAATCAAAATACATATATTTTCTGGAGATTCTTCTATGTAGCCACCCTTTGCCTTATGACAGCTTGGCACACTCTTGGCATTCTCTAAACCAGCTTCATGAGATAGTACCCTGGAACGCATTTCTATTAGCAGGTGTGCCTCTTTCCTTCTTAATGCGTTTGAGCCAATCAGTTGTGCTGTGACAAGGTATGGGTGGTATACAGAGGATAGCTCTACTTGGTGAAGTTCATATTACGGCAAGAACAGCTCAAATAAGCAAAGAGAAGCGACAGTCAATCATTACTTTAACACATGAATGTCAGTCAATACAGAACATTTCAAGAACTTGGAAAGTTTCTTCAAGTGCAGTTGCAAAAACCATCAAGCGCTATGATGAAACTGGCTCTCATGAGGACCGCCACAGGAAAGGAAGACCCAAAGTTACCTCTGCTGCAGAGGACAAGATCATTAGAGATAACTGCACCTCAGATTGCAGCCCAAATGAATGCTTCACAGAGCTAAAATAACAGACACATCTCAATATCAACTGTTCAGAGGAGACTGCGTAAATCACTACTAAATGACCCCAATAAGAAGAGGCTTGCTTGGGCCAAGAAACACAAGCAATGGACATTAGACCGGAGGAAATCTGTCCTTTGGTCTGATGTGTCCAAATTTGAGATTTTTGGTTCCAACCACCGTTTCTTTCTCAGATGCAGAGTAGGTGAACGGATGATCTCTGCATGTGTGGTTCCCACTATGAAGCAAAGGAAATGTGATGGTGTGGGGGTGCTGATTTATTTAGGATTCAAGGCACACTTAACCAGCATTGCTACCACAGCATTCTGCAGCGATACGACATCCCATCAGGTTTGCACTTTGTGGGACTATCATTTGTTTTTCTACAGGAAAATGACCCAACACACCTCCAGGCTGTGTATGAACTATTTGACCAGGAAGGAGAGTGATGGAGTGCTGCATCAGATGACCTGGACTCCACAATCACCCAACCTCAACCCAATTGAGATGGTTTGGGATCTGTTGGACAGCAGAGTGAAGGAAAAGCAGCCAACAAGTGCTCAGCATATGTGGGTACTCCTTCAAGACAGTTGGAAAAGCATTCCTCATGAAGCTGGTTGAGAGATTGTCAAGTGTTTGCGAAGTTGTCACCAAGGAAAAGGGTGGCTACTTTGAAGAATCTCTAATTTAAAATATATTTTTCATTTGTTTAACACTTTTTGGTTACTGCATGATTTCATATGTGTTATTATATAGTTTTGATGTCTTCACTATTATTCTACATTGTAGAAAATTGTAAAAGTAAAGAAAAACCCTTGAATGAGTAGGTGTGTCAAAACTTTGAACACAATCTATTTTGTTCTATGACACTCAGGGTTTCTTCTACATAGAGGTCATAAGAAATCCCAGGAAATATTATATCTAATACTGTAAGCTCACAGTTACTGTCACAAATTCCAAACTCCACACACTTGTTGGATATTCATTTCCCACTGAGAAAACATTTTCTGTACTTGCAGCATTCTTATGAATTCATTTTTTATCAGGGTTTTGGTATGCGGACCTTTATTGTTTATTGACATTTGTAAAAACAAATATCATGAAAGTAACTGTTTATGTCAAATTGTTTCATCTTGTACTTGTAGACCAATTTTGGGCTAAATATGAAGGCAGAGCAAGGAGATTAATGTAAGTAGTGAATTTCAGCTTGTTTTGCTGTGCTTACAATGAAGTTAACACCAGATGTAATGTAAAGTATTGTATTGTTATAGGATTGTGCTGTATGTTTGTTTACCTGCTGAGTGATATTTTTTACAGCGATGAGGAAGAAGACTTAACCTTTCTTAAGATTAAAAGCAGTCAAGTGAGAAATCGCATATTGACAAATACATAACAGTGTGTAAGTAATGTAAGTAGTTTTAACACATTGAAAAATGAATTAGAAACAGACACGTGACAGAAGGAGATTAAGAGAGTGACATATGGTTTGATAAATGTCTTTCCTTACCTGATAGGTCTCTGCCAACGCCCAGAGCCAGGCCATCTTTGATCCACAGAACAACACCATGGTAGCCAGGAATGGAGCAGGGCAGGGTGACGGGCTGGCCAGCCACCACCACCAGGTCCTGGGGCTGCTGGGAAAACGTGGCCTGGACCCCTGGAGAAACACACAGAAAGATAGAGACACGGTCAGAAACTATGATCCATAAGCCCTGGGTAACCAGTCCTCTAACACATTCAAAGACATCGCTTTCAAGTGTGGTGTGACAGACCCCATTATGGGTAGGGGGAGGGGGGTGGTGGGGTGGACAGGGGGTACTAGAGGCACAGTGGGGGAATGGCACTTAGCGAGAGGTGTCACTGACATGCAGTGTTGATGAACGTGTTGAGGTTCTGATATCTTTGAAGCTATCTCCCTCTGAGTCCACCTAAACAGCAGCCCCCCTTCTCCTCCTTGACATGCTACCACACTGTAGCACAAAGGCCGTTGGGTAATTGGAAGGCATTGTGAGAGGAATAGCGGGGAGAGAAAAAGCCTTTTAAAGTCAGCCTGTCATCTGGGCTTTCGCTCTTGCCTGCCTGCTTCTCGCTGCCTCCATCTGAAGCCGGGGTTGGCTGAGATGTCAGCTTCTCCAGCACATTGTGTTTACCAGGAGCTAAAGCACGGTCTGCGGCTTACTTTAATGTAAAGACAGGCAATGCATCTTGGGATGGGGGGATAAGGCTGGAATCTCGACTGAGGTTAACAAGTGACACTTGTGGTCTCTCAGATCAATAAGATGGACTCTCGTTTGATTTCTCTCCTGCTTCCGTCTATTTCTTATATAGTGTTTTAGATTGTTGTGCAAAGCTTAGGGTGGCCTTGGCTACCTTGTTTGTATTCTCTCCCTCTTATGTACACACACAAGCATCCCAAACACCCACACACACAAAGAGAAAATAATGAAGAGATATGTGCTTCCTCCCCTGATAATTCTGTTGCAATATCTCCAAGGGGAGTAAAAGTGGCAGATAGGAGAGGAAATGTAACGGATTGCAATAACAGCAATAACAGCATACATAGTAAATTATGTTGCTGTGTTTAATGCACCTCTTTCCACACAACATATTGGATTTGCTTACAATAATCCTGTTATTTTTATGTTTTGGGTTGTTGTTTTCCTATGTTAAGATAGTAATTACAGAGAAGAAACAGATTAGCTTTGTTTTACAACATTAGTACAATGCAGAGAGAGGGACAATAATATATTATAGAAATGCAAACACAATGTCTTTAATTCCATGGAAGTATTACATTAGTAAACACATCCGTCATATCCAGTCCTCCGGCCGGTGAAATGTGAGTGATAGCTAGTTAAAAGGTAAATACAAGTCTCCATATTGGTTCATACAAATTCTCCCCCACTGTATGCCATGTTCCTGCATGCACCCTATTATTGAATCAAAATAAATGTGTGGGATTCATTAAGCATACTGTATATTGGACTATTCATCTTCGGGAATCCGACGGGCCTCTCCGGCATGTTTTTCTGTGAAGTTTTTGTTGTGTTGGCCTTGGGTATACTACCCAGAAAGCCTTGTTCTGACTCCCCTATGATAGGTTTATCTTGGCTGCACGCAGCGAACAAGTCAGCACTCAGACACAATGGTAGGAGAGACGGCAGCTTGGCGAAATCTCTTGGCATGTGTCAGAACAAGAGAACGCGAGAGAATTCACTTGTATTTTGTTCTCTATCCTCCCTGTCCAGATTGCTATTATCAACCACTTCAACCTGTGCTGTAATTGATTTAACGTCGGAGGTGTCTCCACCTTGGCAGCATTAATACCCCCATACCTTCTCCCCCTTCTAACCCGCTGCTCAAATCCCTTCTCCGCACCACGTCAAAATCCTTCTCATCATTGTAAGAAATTAGACAGATTAGGATGATTTTCTCAGAGGTTGTCATAGCCTCCCCTCTTGCGTCAGGTCTTCAACTCATCAGTAACTATTATTATTCACAGCCTAGGAAAATCATTTTAATTATCACTAACATCTAATTAAAATGGTAATAAAAAATAATACAATGCCAAAAAAAATCCTGCCAAACAAACATGCTAACCTAAATATCCCCTTCTGGAGATACTCTGTTTAACAGACGCTAGGTTTCTATCCAATTGGCAACTGATTTTCAAGCAAATATTCTATAATCCTCATAAAGAAAATATGCACACTAACACACAAATTATGCACAAATTCTAGCTGCATTAGGTGAATGGAAACTTTCATCAAACAGCGTCGAAGCCCTTGTTAACTCCCCAGCATAAACCACCCCCTTAGTTGATGAAAGAGCCATTCTCCACAGACAGAAATAAGAGAGCACAGAAGTACAGACTCTCCTAGACCTTTACAGACGTAGGCGGGCTACAGGTGTCGGTGGAAAAGAGAGAGAAGGAGGGAGAAGCTTGGAGATTAAGAGATGCCCTCCCACAGAGAAAAATACAGTCCACCTGGTGTGGCCACTTGACCAGCAAAATGGAGATCTGCTTATTTCACATAAAAAGGCTATCTATGGAAGTCCACATATGTAGCTCACCAGAGGAGCACTGAGAACAGGTTAGGTATGGGGGTTAGGTAGGGTGGGTTGGGAGGGGGCAGAGTATGCCCATAACAGACTGGAGGTCCTTTAGCAGTGTTGGTGAAGTCACAGCCCTGTGCGCCGTACAAGGCTTTGTCGCATCTGCCAGCTTTCTGCTCCGGTGGACGGCAGCGCGGCTTTAGTGGAGCCCCCTCGTTTACCTCCTCCTTTTCCTCCCTGGCCCAGCTGCAGGGGCAGCCAACCATGACGTTCAGTGGAGTGGAGACAACAGATTACTCTCCTCCTCTCCTCCTCCTCTCGCCATGCAGAAGAATGGGGGGTAGATAACACCAGATGATCAAAAACGAGGAGCGAGAGACAAAAAACTGTGTAGCAAGAAATACCCAGGCAATTTAATAATAACAAATAGACAGTGAATAAAAGGTTCTGTGCGTGTTTGGGAGGTGCTGGTAGCCGTAGAGAGGCCTGACTGCAGTGAGGCTCAGGTTCTGGAGGAGATAGAAGAGAGCAGAGATCTCTCTTAATTAATAACGCTTTATTAACATCTGCTATTGGAGGAAGAAGAGAATGAGCCTTGTGAAATGTCTACACAGAGCAATGTGGTCTGATTAGAGCAGTCAGGTGTGTGTGTGTGTGTGTGTGTGTGTGTGTGTGTGTGTGTGTGTGTGTGTGTGTGTGTGTGTGTGTGTGTGTGGGAATGTTTTGGCATTTGTAGAGATAGTGTAGACACCAGGTGACTATCACTGAGGACAGTGAGGGAGGTGAGCTTTCCCACCTAGAAACAGCTCCTCAAGCTAACACTTCTCACCTGTTTTTACAAACATTTTATATAAAAAGCGCTGACCAGTAACTCTCTATTATTCTATGAATGGGAGTTATGTTTCTCTCAGATGGAGATATAAGAGTGCCACTACATGGTACCTTGGCTCGGCTCTGTCCACAGCAATAGAATAAATGGGGTCTATCGTTTGTTTGTTTTCAAGTAGGGCCATACAGAACATGAATACCTCTCACCATTGACCCATGGGCCTCCAAACCTCTGCTCACCCCTGAGTAGCCTTACAGCTGCCTCTCTTCCTATTTACCCAACACAAATCACTGCTCATTCACACAACACCTTTTGATTGAATACCATGGGTCAATTGAGAAGGTAAAGGCAGCAGATCTTTGATCAGAAATGAAGGGCTCAGGGTTCCTAAGGAAGCAGGCTGTTAGAGGCACTGAGCAGTGCCACACAATAACTGTACGAGCACTCTGCCTTCACCTAATGTTTTCATTTCACTTCAGATAGTTAGTTTACTGTTGGACAGCGACCACGTTTCAACACACTCCAGCGCTATTTTCACCCAGCGCTAATGGCCTCGCTGTGGCCCCCAATCTCGCCACTGTCTGCCAATCAGCCCTGGAAATTACCATTGGAGTTGTACATCCAGTGCACTTGAAATTACTAATCAGAGCGTTGGCCGCCCAACGCCTGCCATGCCGTCCGTGTTGCCTGGAACTCAGCTAAGGATCATAACCAGAGACTATTACCCTTTCTGGTCTTTACATTTCCCCAAGCCTGAGAGAGTTGAAATGTACAATAAGGCAGGTGAGTGCAAGGTAATTTTGTGATATCTTTGGCCAACTGCATGGTGTGGCTTTCTCTGATGGCTAAATTGGCATGGATCTGCCCTCACCTGCCCTTCCACCCTTCGTTCCCTATACCTCCTCTCCCACCCACTGGGCATGCTGTGTTGGTTTGTTCATTTGCTGGGGGCGGAAGCTCCGTCTACTAATCCTCTGCCTGTTTACCACAGGGACTGTCTGCCGAGACCAGCTACCTCTAATGAGAGTGTGAAAGGAATGAATAAATCCCATCATTATTGTGTTTTCCTTTTCAACATCCAAGGTAAGTCACATTAAAATCACCATCCATTCAGCTAGTGGGCCCCTACTGTTCTATTTCTTCCTGCCCAAAGATGAAAAGCGCCCAACTGAAGACAGATAGGCAAATTATCTAAGCGCAGCGACAGGCTTTAAATTTACCTGTGCCGAGGCGATGTGAGTTATTTGAGGACATAATAATGGGTAAAAGGACTCCAGCAGTTCTCCACTAATCCAAGCCTGAGGACCAAAGTAAACACAAACCCAAGCAATATGGATTACTGTATCTTAACCCATCTCTCTCTAATTGAATTCTGGATGTTGGGCCCAACCTGATGGCTGGATCAATCTGAGCTCCCCATCTCTCTGCTTATACCTCCATAGCCAAATGTTTATCTACAGCTCATCCTTCCGGCTAATCTCGCTTCGTCTCCTTAATTCTCCTCACTCAATCCCCAACAAGGCACCTCTGTAAAAACAGCTCAAAAGTTAAAACCATGCACCCCTATGTGTGATGTGTAGATTACACACAAAAGAAAGACATCAGAGAATATGGAGCAGCAAAACAGGAAGGTCAGTGTATCAATATTAATCTTACCCTGGACCAACAAGGGTTTCAAATCTGTCATTAATAGCACTTCCTTCAGAAGGGCAGACAAAACTTATTGCAGTCTTGCTTTAAAAAGTAATCTTCCTATGCTGGGAATGTGATACAAAATTGCATTAATATGACAGCATTTTCATGTCATTGGATTTTTCCACGATGATAACATCTAATCGGAATACAGACGTTCCCTGCACGAAGTCTTCAGCACAAGAGTCCCCACAGTAGCATCAAGTCAGGATTTTTGATTAATGTATTTCAGTTTATCCACTTAAGGGTTTTGAGGGAATAGGATAACAAGAATACTAAACAAATGAATTTAATGTAATTCTCAACTGTAAACATCTGCTGAGGGTGTCATAAACCTCACACATCATTAAATGCTCTTTGAAGCTGTACTAGACTACACCATACACACAGTAAACTTCATTCTTTGTAATTTCTCCTCAAATGGCTATGTTCCAACTCAAACTCTGATCATTTGGCCTTGCCTCCAACTTAGTCAAGTGAAATGCCACTTTGTGATTGACAGCAGAGATTTACAATGCATCCCTCTCCATCTCGCCACTAGTTGTACTTCCTCCTGGAGACAGAGACACATGCTCTTGCCCTTCATCGCCACACGCTGATCAGTCACACGCTAACCACTCCACCGCTCGCTCTCTGACTGACCGTGCCAGAGCCGTGATTGACGCACATAATTATCTGGAGCTCTATCACTAATTCGACAACCTCAAAGAACCATGCTGTGAGGTGCCTCAATTAATTAGTAGGGCAGAAAGCCACAGTGTGTATACTCAAAGTCATGGCATTTTCCTGAGTTTCTTTCATTAAGTATGAGAACAAGCTAGCTAGCTGGTTCGCTATATTGACTCTCTACACTATTTATCAATCTCTTTTGTTTCTACCATTACTTCTAGACTGGACTGTGGGAACTACGTGGCTGAAAGGAAGTGAGTTGAGGCTGGACTATTTTGAGGATGTGATGCATGCTAACAACCAATCAGGGAGAAAATGAAGGGTCTTCTATGGAGCGATTTTAGTCCCAACAGAAATTGTATTTGAATTCCATACTTTTTAAATTGTATTAGGATATTGAATTTGAATGTAACAGTTTTAAATGTTTTCTGTAGAAATTGAATAATTTAATTAATAAATTGATCTGGAATTGCATGATTTGAAAGTTAATAGAGTGAATATTGCATTCAGTTTTAAATTCAATTTCAATTTCATTTAATATTCAAATGTAATATTTATTCAGTTTCATATATATAGTCAGTTTCAATATGGTAGATATTGTATACATTTTCTCTGTATCAAGTTTACAAGCTCAGATGTCAAATCAAATTCTCTAAAATCAGATTCATAACCAGAGACAGCATCCTGGTGCTTTGTCAGCCAGGATTGGTAGGAGAGAATCGAACTGTCACTGTGGTAAGCAGAAACTCCTGGTGGTGATGCCAATGTGGCATCTGTTTGCTCTGAAATCACTCCATAGTCATCCCTTTTCAGACAGCTAACATACTGTATGACATTTCCTGACACTAAAATGGATGAGTTACATATTTAATGGATTCCTTTGCTACATAGCTGCATGACAACATACTGGGGCCTGATTGTAGGTCAACTTAAAATCAATGGTCATTATAATCTAGTATATTATGATATTTTAACAATGTATGACATAGTAAAATAGTTATGAGGAGATTACGGGACACCACGTCAGTCTTAAATTAACTTTTCAATTATTTATCATTAATTTACTTCTTAATGGAGCTTAATATGCCAATTATAAGGTTATTTTCCTGATGTTCGGTCATTTCCATATTCCATTGCATTCCCACACGCACAGATGTACACACACGTATTGTAATGTGATCAAGAGCTTGGTTCTGTTTGCATTTTTGTCAACATTTAGTCATTGACATAACCTTATTCTCTTCAATGTTCTCTACCTATATAGTACTCTAAATATCCCAATTCATATTGTTAAGTTCAAAAGAACACCATATACAAATTGCTGACACCATTAATTAAAACCAATGAGGGTTCAGAACCATAATTTTGCAGATAGAACCTTATAAGTAGCTAATAGTCTTTAAATGATGTTTGCTTGAAAGCAGGATAAGACACTTTGCTATTCTTCACCTTTTTCTCGTCTGAAATATTCTGGATGTCTTCAGAGGTATTCTTTGAGCACAGAATGTCTAGGGCAGACTGACTGACTGACTCTTCATTTAAAATGGCCTGGAAAAGGACAAATTGTTAGCTCGCCAGCCAAGAATAACTCACTTTTGATATGCAGTCAGAGTATTGTATATTAACTGGTATTACACCTGAAGCCTATGCACTGGAAGGCTTTAAATGAGCTGTTCAGAAAATCAAAATCATTCTAACAGTAATTGCTTTTGTCTTGATCCAAGTTACTGAAAATTACATTTAATGTAGAACAAGCATTTTGAAAGTCTGTCCATGAGAAACATGGGAAAGAAAAGGAAATTAGGCTAATCATCATGGAGAATTTGTTCGCTGCCCCAACCAGGAAAGAATCCATGTCTCCGTGACAAAGCTACAATTCTATGTATTAGTGATGATGGGCCAAAACTTTTAAGTTAGATTTTTTTATAGATATTGGTTCAGCCTATGCTGCATTATTTTCTATCCTCCCCCACCTGAATCATTAGATTAATTGTCTTAGCTGCACATTACATCATGTACCTTTTCTGTATACTTGACTTAATGTAATCCCTCTGCCACAGCTGGCAAAGTTATGACAATAGTTATCAATAATGAATATTTCATAAAGTGGCTGAGGAATCCATTAGATGAGGCATTGTATTGCTGTCTTTATCTTCCTCTATCAGAATGTACAAACCCATTTTCCTCACCCGGCCCCAAAAAATTATCCAACATATGATCAACCAAGCCCTCTCTGCAATGTGATGGCTGCTGTTCTAATGAAGATTTGTCTCTGAGACTGTAAATACATGGAGAAGGAAAGATAAACATTGCAGCCGCCGGAAGCCTGTGTATATATGCCCGCTCTCGCGCTGAGCATTAGTGGAACAGGACAGTTGCTGAGGCACAATCAAGACCGATTGCTTCCAATGATGAGTTCTAAAAATTATAAATGGCAACGGGAGAGAGCCTCACAGACGCACACTCTATCATCAGCCACAGGGGCAGAAAGACCAACAAAAATATCACAGACAAACATTTGAGTATCAGGGCCAGAAACCTTTTTTAAATATTTCTGGCCTGCATCTTTCTTTCAGTTGGCATAAAATCAAGTCAAATTAGCTTTAAGGCTTCAAAAGCCACAAAATGGGTTCATAAGTCTTGTTATGTCCTATGTTAATTATGTTTCCACATATTTATAATAGACGGGAAGAGGGGTTAAGGAAATAGCTGGCCAGACAGCCTTTGAATGTCTAAGTGGTCAAATATAGTAGAGATAAATTCAAAGTAGGCCTATCATATTTTACCAGGGCATTTTGCTGTAAACAATGGGACTAATCTGACCAGCGATTGTAATTACTGTCCTGAAAAATTAGTGTACTGTGGGTTTGTTTCCAAGGTAACTCCAGTTGAACAGACATAAGAGTTCACTTAGAATAGAATGCGATGTAACACAGAGCAACCTCTCAGGGCAAGTATTGATTGAAAACACAGAGGCTCTCTTTGTAAACTATCCTTGTTTTTTATAGAAGCTTCAAGTTGTGCATAATGACAAGTAAGAACATAAAATAGATGCTAATGAAAAATGGGGAGAAGGAGTGTGAAGTTCAGATGTGTCTGACTGAAATTGAAAAATGGAAGGACCCCTTCTGTTTCCCCAGCATTACAATTATGTTCTCTCTCTATGAACTTCCTCCACTTCACTTCCTCCCTGGCTCTTCATGCCTCTCCATCACACAGTCGCGAGGTGTCTTTGAAATCCAGTGTGTAATGGCAAGGCTTTCTTGGCGATATCATAATGGTGTTGTAGCTGAGACATTGAGACCTAGCATTTTCTTGGAATAGTTGTGTGGTGAAACTCTTGATGCTTTGTAACGGGAATTCGTTTTGGTAGAGGTGGATCTTGAAAGGTCCATTACACACTGGCATCCTTGCACTTTATTACAAATGCCAAGTCACTCACCCACCAGTGCACCTTGTACCAAATGGTAGGATGGACCTCACTTTTTATGCGCAGAAAGATACATTTGTATGTGTTCATCTACAAAGCCCCTTTGGGTAAACTCCCTCTTTACCTCTGTAGTCTGGTCTCCTTCAACACAGGCAGTTGCCATACCTGGTCTGCTAGGTGGTTGCTACTTAAAGTCCCCAGGACATTCATAGTATTAGGCAAGACTGCCTTCTCTTCTTGTGCACCAGAGGCATGGAATATTCTACAATCCATGCTTCATCTAGATATGTTAATGCCACTGAATGAATTTAAAATATTGTTTAAATATCTGTTACGGAGGAGTGTAAATGCTTTTTTTAGGCTGGATCGTGTTGTATTGTATTGTTGTATGTTTTAATTATGTAATGTATTGATTGTTGCTGCCTTCTTGGCCAGGTCTCCCTTGAAAAAGTGACTCTGGGTCTCAATGGACTTTTCCTGGTTAAATAAATGTTAAAAAAATAAGAAAAAACTGTCCAGTCACAGTGTGATTTTATTGGGATTGATCAGATTCATTATTCTGTGTAGATCTTTGGCCAGCCTCGGTTGAGTTGTTTGATGGATGTGATATAGAGAGGGCCTTCCTCCAATGGACACACCCTACATTTAGAGGTAGAGTCCAATTTTCCACGACATGCTGTGTCACAACAGGACTGCTCTTTGTCCAGCCATAGCTCCTATTTTGTGGGTTGACAAGATAAAATATATGACTTTCAAGGCATATGACTTTCAATGCACTGAGAAATCCTCTCCTCTTTGACAAAGATTACATCAAAAGATAGATCAAAGTGTTTTTAAATAAGCCCAAAGGCATAACCGCTGTGTCATGAAAGTATAGGACATGTGTACAATTCACTTTCAGGGTCTAGTAAATAGAGAAAAGCTAACCAAGTTAAGGCTAGACATTCCTCTAGTGGAACATCTCAACAACATCCGGTGAAATTGCAGAGAGCAAAATTCAAATTCAATTATTAGAAATATTTAACTTTCATAAAATCAAAATAAAGCGTATCTTCTTGTTAATCCAGCCACCATGTCAGATTTCAAAAAGGCTTTACGGCGAAAGCAAATCATGCGATTATCTGAGGACAGCACCCCATCATACAAATGCATGTCAAACATATTTCAACCAGGGAGGTGTGACACGAAAGTCAGAAATAACCACATAATTCATGCCTTAACTTTGAAGATCTTCTTCTGTTGGCACACCAAAATGTCCCAGAAACATCACAAATAGTCCTTTTATTCGATAAATTCCTTCTTTATATCCCCAAAATGTCAATTTACTTGGCGCGTTTGATTCAGAAATACACTGGTTCCATCTCGCCCAACATGACTACAAATTATCTAATAAGTTACCTGTAAACTTGGTCCAAACATTTCAAACAACTTTCCTAATCCAACCTTAGGTATCCTAAAATGTAAATAATCGATACAATTTAAGATGGAATATGTTGTGTTCAATAGCAGATAAAAATCAACGTGGAATGAGCTCCAGGTCGCGCACAACAAACACTAGAGTCCACTTGGCTTGACACTCACAATGAACAGCCCTACTTCTACATTTCTCAAAAGAAAAACATCAACCAATTTCTAAAGACTGTTGACATCTAGTGGAAGTCATAGGAACTGCAACCAGGTGCCTCATAAATATAGTTTCCCATAGAAAACGAATTGAAAACACTGGATGGTTTGACCTTGGGGTTTCGCCTGCCAAATAAGTTATAATATACTCACAGACATTATTTTAACAGTTTAACAATATACACTTTAGAGTGTTTTCTATCCAAATCTACCAGTTATATGCATATCCGAGCTTCTGGGCCTGAGTAACAGGCAGTTTACTTTGGGCATGATTTTCATCCGGACGTGATAATAGTGCCCCCTAGCCCAAAGATTAACAATATGTCAAGTTCTGAAATATATGCAGTGATATTTGTTCAGCTTACAAAAGCTGTCAAACCCAGGATTGTAAAGACAATTAAATATTATCAGCATCATGTATTATTCTATGTGGAAGGCGTGTTTTTTTCTATTAAATTGTTGTCCTCAAATTTTGCTTTGATGCTTGTCATGCAATGACTTGTCATGGTCTTGGAGCACATGCCACACATTGTCTAGAGGGAGTTTGTTTAGAAAATGTATTCACTCTGAAAAGTCAATGTTTTATGAGCCTATTTATTGAGGAAATAAAGAGATGGCAAAGTCAGTGAGCTTACGTAGGGGGTTGCTAATCTCCAAACATTTAAACTGGAGAAGGGAAATCATTTGTAAGCTCTATTTAATTGTTAGAGTAGACAGGAAAAGGTGCACTCGGAAATATGTAGTTTGTGCTGTAAATGATGTCAGCATTGTAAGTGTTGCTGATGGCTCATTAGTTCAGCTTTATAAAGCTAGTAGTGCTGAACATAGTAAGTTGTTCCATAATATGTCTCTCACTTCCCGACTTGTTGTATTGTGCCACAATATGTATCTACTTGCAGATTGGTTGTGTTGTGCCATAATGTCTCTCCTATTCACACTTGTTGTGTTGTGCCATAATGTCTCTCCATTTTAGACTTGTTGTGTTGTTGTCACGAATAACAACACAACACTTGTTGTGTTGTTGTCCTGCTCGGGTGGCGCTCGGCGGTCGTCGTCGCCGGTCTATTAGCTGCCACCGATCCCTTTTTCCTTTTAGTTTGTTTTTGTCTAATTGTTTTCACCTGTTCCTTGTTGGGGTTTTGGGATGGGTGTTATTTAAGTTTGTTTTGCCCGCTGGTGTTTGTGCGGGCTTGTTGGTTGTTACGTTTGGTGATGTATCGTGTTTTGGTTGTGGGTGTTTCGCTGTCCAGTGTGTGTCTAGGTTTTGGGTTGGTTTAGCGCCAGTGTTTTGGGCATTCACCCATGTTTTGGACCTGTTACGATTTGAAGGAAATTAAAGCGTTTTCCCGTTCATTTCACTCTCTGCATCGGACTCCTCACTCATTTCACTCACTCCGCGTTACAGTTGTGCCATAATGTCTCTCCATTTCAGACTTGCTGTGTTGTGCCATAATGTCTCTCATTTTCACACTTGTTGTGTTGTGCCATAATGTCTCTCCATTTCAGACTTGCTGTGTTGTGCCATAATGTCTCTCCATTTCAGACTTGCTGTGTTGTGCCAAAATGTCTCTCCTTTTCAGACTTGCTGTGTTTTGCCATAATGTCTCAGAAGGGTAAATGCAGCCCAAGTTGTTGACCATTTTCTACAGTACAGTATGCTGTTGATGTGTCATATACTTCAAGGTTTTTTCTCAAACCTAACATTTGGAAGAAAAAAATCACAGCAAGCTGTGGATAATTGCATTCTGTTCTCAGTGAAAAAAAGTGTGCTATATCAGATGCTGGGTTCGTTCTGCCTAGTGTTTGGCAGATTGAACAAGAGTGGAGGGAGTAGGAGAGAGAGAGAGAGAGAGAGACATGTATTTTCAGCGACTTTGATTCGTTCAATTGATTCTCCTGCTGCAAGTACAAAAGACTCTAAAACACAGCCCAAGGCCGCCAGCCAGGGAGGAGGGGGAAAGAATACGGGGGTTCGGGACAAAAAACCTGAGCGCAACTTTACAAATCAAAATACATAGTTGGAGATGGCTCAAGTTAATACATTTCCTGTTCAGTGTGTGATCAACCCGGGGTTCAGGTCCATTAAAGCACATCTGAGGAATTCTGAAAGTCTCCTGGGTGGCTCTACAGGGGTCTGCTACCTACAATTAATTATTGTCTGAGGGGAAAAAAGCAAGAAATAGCAAATGCAAATAATATTGTGCTGGTGAAATAAGGCTGCTAATGCTCCGATGCCCCAAGAGAAATGGGATTTCCATTCCATGGATGGCATTGGAAGGTGGAAAGCTAAGCGGGAATAACTGACAACTTGTAATGTGGGGAGGAGATAAAATGGAAAGGAGGCTTGATGAGGCATGGGTGGGTGCAAACCATTCAAACTAATGTTCCCAGCCAGTAGCCAAGTGTACAATGGTGAAGGACAGGATGGTGGTTACATCACTCTTGCTGCCAAGGCTCCTAATTGTCTGCTCTCTCCCCATAGGTGGCCTTTCCTTCACACTACCAGAGAATCTATGACAACAAGATTCATCAACACAAGGCTATGCAGTCTAAACATGATGTCTTATGAAGGGAGGAGTAACGTGGCTTATGCTATTGTTTATAGATATATAAATATCAAGTAATTGGAAATTGTATTACCAAGCAAAGATTGAAAATGATCCTCTGGCAATGGGATATGGGACTCATTAAAAAAGATGCTTGCACTGCTCACGATTTCTCTCGCTCATAAAAAGCCTTCCAGACAGTGGAGACATCCATTTTCCTCTTGTCTTCCCCTATCTCTGCTGCTTCCATAGCGAGGACCTCGTCTCATTTTTATCTGCTGGATGCCTTGACATTGAGAGAGACCCTTAATCAAAACATTTGTCTTTCTTTCAGCCGGCGCTCAGATCGGTGAATGAGAGCTGACACCAGAGGGAGACGTATTTGTCCCAATCAGGGCCCACAGTCATTTCACCACTTGGCGAATGTTCTGTGTCGGCGGAACACTGATGAATCCGTCACTTAGCCTTGATTTGGAGGAGCTGCTCGCCACACCAAACTGCCAGGTTAAATCAAAAACGACGACAACGGTACTGCCATAACCATTACCACCAAGCAGCCATCCCATCACCATCACCATAAACTCTGACATAATGATCCCACGCTTGTTTATTCTCACATATGCTGTAATTAGGATTTTTACATTGTGCATGAAAAATTAATTGTTTTCTTTGCTTTGGTGTGAGTGTGTGTAGCCGCCACCAGGTTACGACATTAACAAGACTCAGCCTGCAGTTGCTTTTCTTGTCTACATGGCATTCATTGTGCGGCTGTAAGATAACTACAGTGTTCCATCTCCCAGCTTTCACTGCATATCACCAAATGGACCACATTACATGGTGTCATCCTTTAAGACAGCATGTTGCAACGCTTGTGTTGTCAGAGCAGCCAAGCACTAAATGCAAATGCTCTCCAATCTAGTCGTGATGCATTTGCAATGCTTCACTCTCCTCCTGCCAGTAGGACATAGACTTCCCTCTTGTGGCAGAGACAGAGAGAGAGAAGGTTCTGGGTCAGAGTTCGGTGAAATTGCTCTGATGACAGGATCATTAGTCTGTGTATTCCATTAAAGATCTTAACTAAAGTCTTAGGGTTGAGGTGTCAGACTCGCAGCATATCAAGAATGCAAGTGACGGAAGTGTCTCTAATGTAATGTACTTCTTTGACTTGAGCAGCATGCAGCATCCGTCTCTCCAACACTATCTGTAGCATTAGAGAGGAAGATGAGAGGCAGACTGCAACCTGTCAGAGACAGGGCTGTTATTACAGGAAGAGAGGGGAGAGGAGGCTTTATCAGACGGTGTGTATGAGGCTGCGGACATGAGATAGTATCCTGAGTCAAAGTGGCATTACACCACACCTTCGCTAAGGGGAATCCATTGAGTTCAAAATAAAGAGATTCACTTCAGTCGGGGGACACTATAAAACATGGCTAAAGAAAGTCATTATCCCCCAAGTGAACACTTCACCATAAGTGTACAGTATATAAGGCAATACAAATTTAATTTGGACCTCCTTCGTCTTTCTTTGAATCCTTCCCGGACAGCATTGTATTAACATTTTACTGAACATGGGTGAAGGTAGATTAGGAAGCCCTTTTGAAATTAGTACATACAGTATATCCTATTACTGAAAACAATACAAGATTATGGACTTTCCCTGGATTTGTGGATTTTTTTTCTGTGCTGCAGAGGAGGTGATGTGGGCTAAAGGTTATAGAATGAGATGAGGTGACTTGTCAATGGCAGAGAGTTGTGTCACAGAGAGGGCTAGACAGACAGTATTGGCAGCTTTCTGATAGCTTTCTCCTTGGATGTCCTCTACAACTCTGGATTTTTCCAGAAGTACATATCAGTGCCCAAATGGGACCAAAAATATCTCCCTTTGGATGTGTTTTCATGCTGCCACCTTGTACAAAACATTTTCATAAAAATCACTCAATCAAGTAGCGACTTTACAGTTGTGGTGAGGACATAAAATCACATCTGCCTTCAAATAAATAAATGGGAATTCAAAACGGAGTAAAACATATTTTATAAAAGAGGGAGCTGGCAGAAAACGAAGCCATTTATATTTTATGTAATTTACAGTACATTAACAAATGCCATAAAAGTGCACAGCTGTGCTGTATTCTGTGGGCACAGCATTTATGAGACTTAAGGCAGTGATATAAGAGAGGGTAATGATGGAAAAGGTTTGCCAGAGACTCTGTGGGCAAACAGCCCCAGAATGCATCAGTATTAATCAGACTTGTAACAGATCAATGGAAACGCTCCCCTTAATTATTTTGCATTTTTTTACCTGAGAGATGAGCTCTTATCCTACCAGTTCCAGGGTAATCTTCAAAAAGCTGTTTATCAAACTACTGCGTTTCAGTGAAGGAGAAAACATATTATGCAATAGCTGGATTCAGGGAGAGAGCCAAATGTCACTATTTAGCTAGATGAAGGCATTGCTCTTAAGTCAAACCCACCCTAAAAAGACTTTGCTCTCAACACAAGAGTTCTCCTCTTTATAAATAAAACATCCTGCTTGTATACTATTAAAAGTGGAATCTGCGCTATAGATCAGAACACAACTTTTCAAAACAGGCAGGGCCCTGTATCTCATCACAGCACATCTCAATCTCCAGTCATTTCAAAGGTACTACAACACCCACACTTCTCCTCCTTGACTGCATGGTAACTAGCAGAGACCTGGGCATTTAGAGACTAAAGAGGGTGCCAAGACTGGGCATTGTCTGGATAATAGTGAACAGAGAGAGCCAGTCCTCAGAGGAGTACTGGAGTTTTGATATTGTAGCTCAAGGGAGTCTTATCCCAAGTTACCCTCACTCACTTTGGGCTGCAGGCCTTCCCTCTGGGGCCCATGTCAGATCCCCATCCACACCCGGTGAACGGGAGTGTGAAGCTACTGGACAGAGTCTTTGCATGGTTCACCTCCTTCAACTCCCAACTCTTGAACTTTCTGTTGCCAGCAGCACTGCATGGGGCAAATAATTCAGTTCCCAAAAGTCAGAGAGCTTTGAAACCCATCTACGGCCTCTGCCTCGTACTCTTCCCCTTGCTAATCTGATGTCTCCTTCATACTCCTGTCAGTCCCAATATTTCATGCAGAACCCCTTGATATATTTTGGACATACAGTGCCTTGCGAAAGTATTCGGCCCCCTTGAACTTTGCGACCTTTTGCCACATTTCAGGCGTCAAACATGAAGATATAAAACTGTATTTTTTTGTGAAGAATCAACAACAAGTGGAACACAATCGTGAAGTGGAACGACATTTATTGGATATTTCAAACTTTTTTAACAAATCAAAAACGGAAAAATTGGGCGTGCAAAATTATTCAGCCCCCTTAAGTTAATACTTTCTAGCGCCACCTTTTGCTGCGATTACAGCTGTAAGTCGCTTGGGGTATGTCTCTATCAGTTTTGCACATCGAGAGACTGACATTTTTTCCCATTCCTCCTTGCAAAACAGCTCGAGCTCAGTGAGGTTGGATGGAGAGCATTTGTGAAAAGCAGTTTTCAGTTCTTTCCACAGATTCTCGATTGGATTCAGGTCTGGACTTTGACTTGGCCATTCTAACACCTGGATATGTTTATTTTTGAACCATTCCATTGTAGATTTTGCTTTATGTTTTGGATCATTGTCTTGTTGGAAGACAAATCTCCGTCCCAGTCTCAGGTCTTTTGCAGACTCCATCAGGTTTTCTTCCACAATGGTCCTGTATTTGGCTCCATCCATCTTCCCATCAATTTTAACCATCTTCCCTGTCTCTGCTGAAGAAAAGCAGGCCCAAACCATGATGCTGCCACCACCATGTTTGACAGTGGGGATGGTGTGTTCAGCTGTGTTGCTTTTACGCCAAACATAACGTTTTACATTGTTGCCAGAAAGTTCAATTTTGGTTTCATCTGACCAGAGCACCTTCTTCCACATGTTTGGTGTGTCTCCCAGGTGGCTTGTGGCAAACTTTAAACGACACTTTTTATGGATATCTTTAAGAAATGGCTTTCTTCTTGCCACTCTTCCATAAAGGCCAGATTTGTGCAATATACGACTGATTGTTGTCCTATGGACAGAGTCTCCCACCTCAGCTGTAGATCTCTGCAGTTCATCCAGAGTGATCATGGGCCTCTACGCTGCATCTCTGATCAGTCCTCTCCTTGTATGAGCTGAAAGTTTAGAGGGACGGCCAGGTCTTGGTAGATTTGCAGTGGTCTGGTACTCCTTCCATTTCAATATTATCGCTTGCACAGTGCTCCTTGGGATGTTTAAAGCTTGGGAAATCTTTTTGTATCCAAATCCGGCTTTAAACTTCTTCACAACAGTATCTCGGACCTGCCTGGTGTGTTCCTTGTTCTTCATGATGCTCTCTACGCTTTTAACGGACCTCTGAGACTATCACAGTGCAGGTGCATTTATACGGAGACTTGATTACACACAGGTGGATTGTATTTATCATCATTAGTCATTTAGGTCAACATTGGATCATTCAGAGATCCTCACTGAACTTCTGGAGAGAGTTTGCTGCACTGAAAGTAAAGGGGCTGAATAATTTTGCACGCCCAATTTTTCAGTTTTTGATTTGTGAAAAAAGTTTGAAATATCCAATAAATGTCGTTCCACTTCATGATTGTGTCCCACTTGTTGTTGATTCTTCACAAAAAAATACAGTTTTATATCTTTATGTTTGAAGCCTGAAATGTGGCAAAAGGTCGCAAAGTTCAAGGGGGCCGAATACTTTCGCAAGGCACTGTAGTTTCTTGCGAATCAACATGGATGGCATGAGCTCAGTGACTCACACGCACAGCTTCCAACAAAGGTAAACTTTTATGATTATACACTGAGGTACTTCCCTGACCAGCTGTGACAGAGGTAGCCCAGGCGCTGCAGGACCCAAAGCAGAGTTCAGACACTCCTTGGGCACCACTTTCTACTTCAGCGGGCTTGGGAAGTTCACTAACTGTCTCATGCAGACTCAACAAGTGCTAATTAACTGTATACCTAACAATGGTTTAAAGTCTATGTGCCTTAATGGGTCCACAGTTCCATTCTCATTAAGACTGCAGAATGAGGCAGGTCCCTGGTGAAGACTCCTGCTCCACACAGCTCTACGTGGGCTTGATGAGGTGAAGAAAAGGCCAGGAGTGAACAGTGAAGTGGGAAAATATTCAACAATGGCCTTGGCTCTAATGAGAGCATAATGCGGATATACCGTACTGTATCCGACTGAGAATCCTGAAGTTAGTCTTAGATATTGTGCAATCCACTTCCCTCCCCAGAGGTTAGATATACCTCATTATGTCACATTGAGATCCACTTAAACCTGTTAATTATATAGGAACTCCTCTCCACTGCAGTGCCTACTAGGTTATGTGGCATGTCTAAGTGGTGATGATGACATGTGTTCTAAAGCAATTAGAGGTCTTCATGAGGAGAGTGCGACCAATATGACTGGCTAGAGCTGGATCACAGAGTACTAGCACAGGCCTGCTAGCCTCACCGGTGACTGGACTCATTCATATACTCTCCTACACTACACTCATGCACTAGGAGGATATTACCCTTCCTCGCTATCGCCCAGGTTAAAGCAGGTTATAGCCCTGCTAACGGGCATGATGCCAGCTATCACACCCACAAGTGGTCAGACTCTGCACAGCACCCCTGGTGTAGCAGTGTAACCTCAGCCGCTAATGGAGCTAATGTAGCCTTAGAAAGGTCAGGTGGACAGAAGGAGATTAGAACGCGTGCCCTGCTCTGACAGCTAGTCTGACCTTTAGCAGGCTAATCCTTGCGGGAAGGACCCTGCACAGCCACGTCTTTTTGTCTCTCCTTGCCTAGTGACATCTCCAACGCCTCTGCCTCCCTCCCAGGCACGGGGGCACTCACCTCACCTCAGCCCAAATGGGGACTGGCACACAGTGTGAAAATGCTGCTGTGAGAGGGAACACTGTTCCAGGCTGAGTGAGTTGGACTGGTGCCCTGGGGTGGACTAACACACCTCTGACACACCGCTACCCCAGTCCCGGTTGTGCTGGCTTCCACATGCAGGACATATGTGGCTTGTCTACTGTGGGTGATGGGCTACAGCACAGCTAGGTGGAATTAGCAGTGGGAACAAAAGGCGTACTAACAGTGATTAGGAAAATCAGTTGAAATGCCTAGCGGTGGCATATGCTGGCATTACAGCTTCAGCTCATGTACTGTAGGATTACAACATTAACATAGCTACCACATTTCAGTCTGAAGCCACTAAGAGGTGTTAGGACTTGAAGAGCAGCGGGAGGATAATGATGACTGGTCAACTCAGAGTTATATAACAAAGATATTGTGCCATCCACTTCCCTCCCCAGAGGTTAGATATACCTCATTATGTCACATGGGGTGGAACTCCTCTCCATTCTCCTAAAGATGAACAATTAATTAAATGGCCTCCGGGAAATTTGTACTGACCCCCCCCACACTTTTTTTTTACACTGCTGCTACTCGCTGTTTATTATCTATGCATAGTCACTTTACTCCTACCTACATGTACAAATTACCTCGACTAACCTGTACCCTCGCACATTGACCAGGTACTTCATTATTGTTATTTCATTGTGTTATTATTATAATACATTTTTTGGTGTGTTTATTTAGTAAATATTTTCTTAACTCTATTTTCTTAAAACTGCATTGTTGGTTAAGTGCTAGTAAGTAAGCTTTCAGTGCATGTGACAAATAAAATGTGATTTGTCACTGCCACAAACCATGCTTTAGCAATGTTCTGTAAATGAGCAGTCTACTGTATGTGGTTGTTTACAGTGAGAAGCTGAAGTCTGTTAGTCCATTGTCTGTATACTGTAAGAGGGCATGTCACTGTTAGTTCCCAATGTGTGTCAGGGAGCTAGGCGAGGAGGAGAGGAAGGAGCAGAGGAGAGGAGATGTGTGTGACTCTCCCTGGCTGTTCCTGTTCCTCCGCAGACTGTAGACTGACAACTCTCTCCCACACCTGCATGGCTGGAGAGGAGCAGGTTTTCTCTGTAATTAAAATGTCACAACCTAAGCTCTCTCTCTCTCTCTCTCTCTCTCTCTCTCTCTCTCTCTCTCTCTCTCTCTCTCTCTCTCTCTCTCTGTTTTACCTCACCACTGTCTCTCCTGCTCCCCCGCTGGCCCTGGTGTGACCCAGTCATTCCCAGTCAAGGTGACAGGAGGTGTCATAACTGCCCTCTTCAGCCCCCAATTAGCAGAGTTTACCCTTGGCCAACAGCAGCCAAACATGTACTGCAGGTGTGTGGGGGGAATCACACGATGCAGCTCAGCTCTACATTGTGCCACTAGTGAAAACCACATTGCTTCTTTTCTATCTCCAATGCTCAAGGGAAACTAGAGAACTATTAAGGCAAGGTAACCCAGATGACCATCATAGAACCATCAAACCATATTACCCACGCAAAACTAGATGTCGTACAGTTAATATATTCCTACCAAACCACCTAAAACATTGCAGGAAGTAATGTATGCCACAGTGTTCCAAAACAGGTATAATTAGGCCTTGTTCCTGAGAAGTGCTAAAATGTAACATTTTATCATTGAGTTTCAAATGGGCTTGCATCCATATGGACGTGTCAGGTTTTGATTGACCTGTCAGGCATCTCTAGGGCCAAACAGAGTCCAATTCAATAACAAACACAAGCTGGTTAATGAACCAAACAAAGGACTTAAGAGTGGTTATCTGATTGAAATGCTTGAGTATGCAGGCGGGGATTCTTGATAACATGAGTGTGGTGTGCATTAACATATAGCCCCTTATAGTGGCGTCCCTATTACCGAGGTGTCCTCTTCACATCCCTCTTTAACCTTGAAAGAACTGCATGAATAATGGGTTTCAGGTCCTTAAAATGTCTGTTGTGCTATCTGGTGTTAAAAATACCTTCAAATAATTAGACAGATGGAGCACTAGACATAATAGTTGTTGCTTCGATTTGAAGGTGGATTTTATTTTGTATTAATCATTATTGCCGGCCTCTCAGCTCCTCCTCATTAATGAAGTGTCTATGCTGAGAATGGGGACCAGAGATTTGTGATGAGCCACAATAACGGTGGCCAGACCACTGGGCCTAAACCGATTGCTGAGGGGAAAGTGGACACATTTGCTTGAGATTTTATTTAAAAACATAAAATGATTTATTGAGGTCCTCTGCTCACAACCGTAATCTCTATTGACCAGAAAGACTTCTTGTCTCTGAAAGAATTAAAGATAACTTTCCCTATGGTTTTCTGACTCTTCTGTAACTAGATGCAAGAGGCATATGATGTAATTATAACATCTTTTGTAACTCAGGAAATATTTTGTTTAAAATAAAGAAAGCATACATTGATATATTCTGCTTAGCTTTAGTGGCTGATATGATGCTCCTATCAGAAAACCATCTGGTGTGTAGGTAGGGAGATACATTACGTTTCATGACTGGTCAGTGTTCAAAAAGTGGAGATGGAACACCTTCTATGATCTTGTCCTTTCCGTGTCATACCGCTGTTGCAGGCATGTTCACTGTCCCACCACCCTGCTGTCTGAGGGAGCAGCGTTGTTTACTTTCTCTGTTCTGTGCAATTTTATCTCAGCAGGTCTGTCTTTTGACAGACAGTGTGCATGGGGCCGGAGGGGGAGACAAAAAGCTCTAGTATTTGGGAAGAAACAGGCTAGACAGCCGGAGAGAGAGAGACGAGGCTCCATGAGAATTAGATCAGCGTGGAGAGTCCAGATTGAGAATCAGACGAAGCCCCCCTGTGGTCATATGAGGCTAAAACTGAACGCTAGCTACCCTGCTAACTGAATGAGCAGCAGGCCAGCAACACAGGGCACGCATACCAAGTGTGCTAGCGCTAGCATGATGGAGCGCAGCCCACCGGGAGGGAAGCCGAGTTGTTTACGTTCATAAACTAGCTACTGGCCCTTTGACAGAGAGACAGACACATTCAAACATGATGGGATAATAACAGCAAATGTGTTATTTCTGACCGTAGGCTTGAAGACTGATGTGACAGATGTAAATCCACTCCCGGACTCCTAGGGGGTGCTAGGGATTGTATATGTGGTCACAAACCACCTCTGGGCAATAGATCTCTCCTGCTCACACACAAATCTGTCGGCTGCCATGGCTCTGCTACAGCTCTGGGCAGTGTCAAATGCAGGGCCTTACATGATGTGACGTTTCATCTGGAGCGCAGTCACATGGTAGGTGTAGATTATGTTCTCTCTCTCTTGCTGCTGTTCCCCATCATAAGCCTCTGGTGTAACATAACACTGCAATTTTTTCCTCTGGATTTCTATGACCAATGAATCAGTATGCTATTAACTGCCAGCCTAAGAGTGCAATTTGTCATGCAGAGGAAGTGTTCTCCTTTCTAAAGTCAGGCATAGCATATTGTCATGATCTCAAGGATCAAGGGTTTCCAATGGGAGACTCCATAGCACTCAGTAGCTACACTGTCTGATTACAAATGAGGCACTGTATCACTGTTCACAGTTACAAACGGATGGATCTACAAACCTTTTCCATGCCGATTGAGCTGTGACCTGGCTAAGCTCTGTCAAATCAAAGGCTATTTTGAGTTCATTCATTATTCTTTGTGACAGTGAGCACAGATCGTGATTAAAGAAAGCAAAATAGAAGAAGAGGAAGAAGACAAATACAGTGTAGATAGTTGGAAGATTTCATCAAATATAATACTGTAAAAGAGCTGAAGGTCACAGATGCTAAAAAAAATAGCCATGTCTTTGATGCTTTACTACAGCAAGAACCTTAAAGGAAGTGCAGCAAGAAGGGAAAGGAAAAGGCAAATGATACCTCATCATAATGATATTAGTATGTGTGTGTGTGTGTGTGTGTGTGTGTGTGTGTGTGTGTGTGTGTGTGTGTGTGTGTGTGTGTGTGTGTGTGTGTGTGTGTGTGTGTGTGTGAGTCACTTTGTCTGAGTTTGTCATCCGACCATTCTACTTTGTCAGGGCACATTTTGGGGTCCATTCACTTGTTATGCCCCTTGCATTCATGGTTTTACAATTAGGACAAGTCATCCTCCGTTGAAAAGGTTGGTCTCGTTAGATAATGGCAGAATGCATCACTATTTCTAATCAGCTGCAAATGAGCTTTGGGAAAGAAGGTTGTTTGGAAAGATGATCCTCAAAGGGAGTGACTGTCAAGCCTTTTCCATAGAGAAGAAAATCCAGCAACTGCCATTTTCCTATCCTATTTGCAGCATAATAACATCTCAAACAGAGCAGCATTTCCTTTATAGCCTGTAAAGATGTCAGGCTGATTCCTAATGAACAAAGGGAAGCTGAAGCTAGTAATGGTTCAGCGATGATCTGATGCTAGAAGGAAGAGGTTGACAGTGGGTTTTGCATTATCAAAGCTTTGTTACTCGAGCTTATGTTAGCGCAGGCAAACATCCACGCAGACACACGTTAGTCATTACAGAAAGCTTTTGTGCATCAAGGCAAATATTTCCTGGAGGATAGTCCGAGGGAGCAGGCACTTGGGGTAAGAGAGTGACTTGCCTGTCCTTGGCAATGTCAAGAAAGCTTCAGTAGGGCTCCAGCTTTTCATTAAGGCCGCCATTAGCATCAGCTCCAGTTAGCACAATAATTGAAAAGCATGAAACGCTGGGCTTAGCAGGGGGGCCCATGTTGCCAGTGTGCCACGATGGATTTGGAGGGAGCACCATAGCCATTACCCATATAACGTCCACTTCCCCTTCCCCACACTGCACAGCTAGTAGGCCTTTATGACATGTAGGGGGACAAACTCCTAGCTAGCACAATAATTAAGAAACGCTGGGCTGGGAGGGGTGACTTCCCCTTTCTTCCTTCGCAGGGGGGCAATCTGTCATGTTGCACGAATGTGTTTAGTGTGCAATACATTGTCGATGGATTTTGAATAAAATCATGAAGGACACTTAGATTGCTGTTTCATGGAAGTAGACCTCCATATATCAACTTCCCCGGTGTGTGTTCATTTCAAGAACATTACTTTGGTCCTTTGCTGTGATGTATGGTTTATTGGTGATCTTTCTCTCTCTGCACCAGAGCATACTGTAGCTTAAAACCAAAAGATGTTGGACGCAAGAACCTCTTAATTAGATTATCGACTTGGCTGAGATGCAGGCACATGTTGTGTCTTAGGAGAACAGTTTCAGATATGGAGGAAATTAAAACTGTGTGGGAAGACATGGATGTACAGTGCAGTGCTAATTAGCAAGATGGATGCTATTAAGGTTAAATGTGTTGTGTTAATTCAGACTTTATTGGCTAATATTGTGAAATATCTTAGTCAATCTGAGCCTGACTATATCTTGATTGCCAGATGTGATATATATGTACTGTATGAGTGAAAGCTGAGGTAAAAATAAGATTCTGCTTAGAGTCAGTTAAAGCTGAGCCATTGATTCTCTTTACACCAGCCAGCATTACATTCTTTCCAGCCAACTGATCTCTAAACCGTTTTTGAGCTGCTGTGTCCAGGGACCACTAGAGTGACACTGGGAGAGGATGGGAGAGAGAGAGGAAAAGGTAGAAAGAGAGGGATGGAGGCGGAAAGAGAAAGACAGATATTCATGTCTGATCTTAAGTGACGATTTGCCTTGCCGTTTTGCCAGGAGAACGGACCCTGATGAAAGAGTACATAAATAAGGGATGCAGAAGAGATGTCTGAGAAGAGAAGAGTGAAAGAGACAGAGGAAGAGAGGGGAGGTGAGAGGATTGCACCCCGGGCTAGATCCCATTCCCATTACAGACTCTGGATCAGACTTCACATGTCATTAGAGGCGGTGTAAATCAGCAATTAGCCTCACAAATGAAGAAATGTCAGCCATTACCTGGAGCACGACAGGCCATCAGACCCCATCACAGAGCAACGCTGTACACACACCCAGGACTTCCTACCCACACACCCAGACACAGGCCCAGACTCAGAAAACCCTCCCCTTCCATGTCAGGGGCAGTTGATGGACTCCGGCAAGAAGGCGGCACTGAGGCGTGTGGCTCAATTAGAGATATTTGTTGTAGTATAGGCATGACAGCTGTCCCAAGAGGACCTGTAAAGACAGCTCAGACTCTCAGCTAAACACAGCACAGTGGAAGGTGGAATAAACTAAGGAGGGGGAGGAGAGGGAAAGAAAGAGAAATACAAAGGAAAAAGGAAAGAGCGTCAGAGAAGAGAGATTTTTTTTGCCTGCGGTGCTCATGTACCCCCAAGAACACTGTGATGAAAGGGACAGCCTCAGTCAAACAGAGAGAGGTGAACATGCAGGGCTTCTCTATCTCCCTTTTCCCTCAATCCCATCCCTCGCTCCCTGTAGGCCGGGAATATTTGACCTTGTATAAAACCGGAAAAAAATCACAATTTACCCATCTACATTCACATACAGTACATACATTATTAGCAGCAAAACCTCAATGCATTTTTTAACTCTGTCCCATTCCATATCAGAATCCCTGAATACTTGAGTTAAGTTGCCTCAGTTTTGGCTCTAAACCACTTGCCCTCATTCAACCCCACCCGTGTATCTGAAACCCATTTAGGTACTTTGGCCATAACATGGGGGGTCCACACACTGGAAGAGGAAGATAATGAGAAGGAAAAGGTGGAGGGGTTCTGTGCAGCAGGCCACTTTCCAACACAGTCAACAGACTGGCCTAATTATGCAGTCACCCAAACAGAGGGCGCTAATCTGCAGGCACACTGGCCTGTCAGCTCCCCACTACGTTCCAGTACTGCCAACAGGCAGCAGGCATCTAGTTAAGGGCTAGAGAGTTACACAAGTGCAATAAGATCCAACACGAACACTGGGTGCCCCAGATTCCTCCATGTCCAAGGGTGGCCAGTGTGAGAGATGCTGTTCTAAGTGCAGCAGATAGATGCACCCAAGACCTCAAAAGAAGGAGGACCCCTTTGGGGATGTGCTTACATTTAATTCATGTTAATTCACCAAACATCTATGGTTAGCCATAGGGCAGTGATGTGAAGGGAAAAAGAGCAGAGCAGAGAGGCATTAACATCCAACACTGACACACTCAGTGCTCGCTATGGGGATGAGAAAAGACCAGACATGACTTCTGTCTTCTTCTGTGTTCATCAGATCTGTAAAATGCAACCGCCAGATTCTCTTTGTAATTGGTATGAATTCCTTGCTAGTAGTAATAAACAATTCAAGGAGAGATTTGGTTAGAGCTAGGTGACACCAGATGAATGGTTGAATGGTTGTTTCCTGTCTGCCACATAATTTTACCCCTGGAGCCACCCCCACCTCCTCCCTCTCCACATCCCCTCCCACTCAACAGCACCAGGTACTTGTTGGCTGTAAAAGAGCCCAGTGCGGTCGTATGGCACCAGGTTGGAACCAACCAATTAGAGCAGAGACAATTTACCCCTGTGGCAGCAGGTTACAGGTGCGGATAGTTGTGTGGAAAAGTGTTACCTGCAGGAACGACGGCTAACACTACCCCAGAGAGACCACCAGTTTATCAGGATGACTTGTTAATTTGCTGGTTCGTGTGTGTGTGTGTGTGTGTGTGTGTGTGTGTGTGTGTGTGTGTGTGTGTGTGTGTGTGTGTGTGTGTGTGTGAGTGTATTTTTGTTTGTGTTAGCATGTCATGGTTAGGGTGGCAAGGACTGACGAAATGTGTAGTTTGCTCCCCGGGTGTCTGTGCCTTCTCTCTCCTGACATTTCCCATTTAAAGAAACAGAAAACTGTAAGGACTTGAAGACAATGGAGAAGCCTGGACCGGGAGAAACAACAGGCATGTAGCTGAAGGCAGCTCCGACAACCGTGGCATTGAAAAAGCCAGTGTCTCTCGGAATAGGAGATTGCAGATCCCGTTGCTGTGGGATAGGGACTTCCCGAAAATAAAACCATGTTGCAGCACAAAAAGGCTCTCCGCTTCTCACCCAGGCCCTGCTGTCTGAGTGACATTTTATCTTTGCTGAAGCCCCTTCTCCTGCCAGCCAACTGCTGTTTGTCTTATTCGCCTTGCTTTCCAAAACAAGTCATTTCTTGGGGAGATTTGAGCGCTCTCTGGGGTGGAAGTGTTTGGGGCCAGGGGCTGGCTTCCTGTGACCAGCGTGTGGGAAGCCATAATGTGGCAGAGCCCCAGCTGTAACGGTTTTCTGTATGAGAAGGAGAGTCGGACCAAAATGCAGCGTGTCGATTGCGATCCATGTTTTAATAAACAAACTTAAAACACGAATCAATACAAACACTACAAAATAAAGAACGTAATGAACGTAACGAAAACCTAAACAGCCTATCTGGTGAAAACACATAGACAGGAACAATCACCCACAAACACACAGTGAAACCCAGGCTACCTAAATATGGTTCCCAATCAGAGACAATGACGAACACCTGCCTCTGATTGAGAACCATATCAGGCCGAACATAGAACTGGACAAACTAGACATGTAACATAGAATGCCCACTCAGATCACACCCTGACCAACCAAAACATAGAAAATACAAAGTAAACTATGGTCAGGGCGTGACAGTACCCCCCCCCCAAGGTGCGGACTCCGGCCGCAAAACCTGAACCTATAGGGGAGGGTCTGGGTGGGCATCTGTCCGCGGTGGCGGCTCTGGCGCTGGACGTGGACCCCACTCCATGACAGTTTTAATCCCCCTCCTAAACGTCCCTAAATAGGTTACCCACCACAATGATAACATGGGACAGAGGGACAGCTCGGGACAGAGGTAACTCGGGACAGATGGGTAGCTCAGCACTGAGAGGAAGCTCAGCACTGAGAAGAAGCTCAGCACTGAGAGGAAGCCCAGGCAGGTAGTAGAAACTACCAGAACCTGGCTGGCTGGCGGTTTCAGCAGATCCTGGTCGACTGGCGGATCTGGGAGAATCTGGTCGACTGGCGGATCTGGGAGAATCTGGTCGACTGGCGGATCTGGGAGAATCTGGTCGACTGGCGGATCTGGGAGAATCTGGTCGACTGGCGGATCTGGGAGAATCTGGTCGACTGGCGGATCTGGGAGAATCTGGTCGACTGGCGGATCTGGGAGAATCTGGTCGACTGGCGGATCTGGGAGAATCTGGTCGACTGGCGGATCTGGGAGAATCTGGACGACTGGCAGATCTGAGAGAGTCTGGACGACTGGCAGATCTGGAAGAGTCTGGACGACTGGCAGATCTGGAAGAGTCTGGTCGACTGGCAGATCTGGAAGAGTCTGGTCGACTGGCAGATCTGGAAGAGTCTGGTCGACTGGCAGATCTGGAAGAGTCTGGTCGACTGGCAGATCTGGAAGAGTCTGGTCGACTGGCAGATCTGGAAGAGTCTGGACGACTGGCAGATCTGGAAGAGTCTGGACGACTGGCAGATCTGGAAGAGTCTGGACGACTGGCAGATCTGGAAGAGTCTGGACGACTGGCAGATCTGGAAGAGTCTGGTCGACTGGCAGATCTGGAAGAGTCTGGTCGACTGGCAGATCTGGAAGAGTCTGGTCGACTGGCAGATCTGGAAGAGTCTGGACGACTGGCAGATCTGGAAGAGTCTGGTCGACTGGCAGCTCTGGCTGCTCCATGCTGACTGGCTGCTCCATGATGACTGGTAGCTCTGGCTGCTCCATGCTGACTGGCTGCTCCATGCTGACTGGCAGCTCTGGCTGCTCCATGCTGACTGGCTGCTCCATGCTGACTGGCAGCTCTGGCTGCTCCATGCTGACTGGCTGCTCTGGCTGCTCCATGCTGACTGGCTGCTCCATGCTGACTGGCTGCTCCATGCTGACTGGCGGCCCTGGCTGCTCCATGCTGACTGGCGGCCCTGGCTGCTCCATGCTGACTGGCGGCCCTGGCTGCTCCATGCTGACTGGCGGCCCTGGCTGCTCCATGCTAACTGGCAGCTCTGGCGGCTCCTTGCAGACTGGCAGCTCTGGCGGCTCCTTGCAGACTGGCAGCTTTGGCGGCATCCTGCAGACAGGCAGCTCTGGCGGCTCCTTGCAGACTGGCAGCTCCATGCAGACTGGCAGCTCTATGCAGACTGGCAGCTCCTTGCAGACTGGCAGCTCCTTGCAGACTGGCAGCTCTATGCTAACTGGCAGCTCTATGCTAACTGGCAGCTCTATGCTAACTGGCAGCTCTATGCTAACTGGCAGCTCTATGTTAACTGGCAGTTCTGAACAGGCGGGAGACTCCGGCAGCGCTGTAGAGAAGGAAGGCTCTAACAGCGCTAAACAGGCGGGAGACTCCGACAGCGCTGGAGAGGCGGAAAGCTCTGACAGCGCTAAACAGGCGGGAGACTCCGACAGCGCTGAAGAGGAGGGAGGCTCTGGCAGCGCTGGACAGGCGAGGCGCACTGTAGGCCTGATGCGTGGTGCTGGCACTGGTGGTACTGGGCCGAGGACACGCACAGGAAGCCTGGTGCGGGGAGCTGCTACCGGAGGGCTGGGGTGTGGAGGTGGTACTGGAAAAACCGGACCGTGCAGGCGCACTGGAGCTCTTGAGCACCGAGCCTGCCCAACCTTACCTGGTTGAATACTCACGGTCGCCCTGCCAGTGCGGCGAGGTGGAATAGCCCGCACTGGACTATGCAGGCGAACCGGAGACACCGAGCGCAAGGCTGGTGCCATGTAAACCGGCCCAAGGAGACGCACTGGGGACCAGCTGCGTAGAGCCGGCTTCATGGCATTAGGCTCGACGCTCAATCTAGCCCGGCAGACACGCGGAGCTGGAATATACCGCACCGGGCTATGCACCCGCACTGGAGACACCGTGCGCACCACTGCATAACACGGTGCCTGTCCGGTCTCTCTAGCCCCCCGGTAAGCACAGGGAGTCTGCCCAGGTCTCCTACCTGGCGTAGCCATACTCCCTGTTAGCCCCCCCCCAAGAAATTTTTGGGGCTGCCTCTCAGGCTTCCATCCGCTACGTCGTGCTGCCTCCTCATATCTGCGCCTCTCAGATTTCGCCGCCTCCAGTTCTTCCTTGGGGCGGCGATATTCTCCAGGCTGAGCCCAGGGTCCTTTACCGTCCAGTTCCTCCTCCCATGTCCATTTCTCCAGGTGGTGCAGCCTCTCCCACTGCAGCTGCTCCTGCTGCTGCTGCCTCTGTTCCTTCTCCTGCTGCACCTTGGTGCGGCTACACTCCCCTGGTTTAGCCCAGGGTCCTCTCCCGTCGAGGATTTCCTCCCATGTCCAGAAATCCTTACTATGTATCTCCTCTTTTCGCTGCTGTTGCTGCCTGTTGACACGCTGCTTGGTCCGTTGGTGGTGGGTGATTCTGTAACGGTTTTCTGTATGAGAAGGAGAGTCGGACCAAAATGCAGCGTGTCGATTGCGATCCATGTTTTAATAAACAAACTTAAAACACGAATCAATACAAACACTACAAAATAAAGAACGTAATGAACGTAACGAAAACCTAAACAGCCTATCTGGTGAAAACACATAGACAGGAACAATCACCCACAAACACACAGTGAAACCCAGGCTACCTAAATATGGTTCCCAATCAGAGACAATGACGAACACCTGCCTCTGATTGAGAACCATATCAGGCCGAACATAGAACTGGACAAACTAGACATGTAACATAGAATGCCCACTCAGATCACACCCTGACCAACCAAAACATAGAAAATACAAAGTAAACTATGGTCAGGGCGTGACACCAGCAGAGCCCCCTACTCTCTGCAAAGCCATCATCTGTAGTGGCCGTGGGACTGAAACTCTGCAGATAAGCAAAGACGGGCAAAAAAAGCAGGGGCATTAAATCAACCCAGCATTAAATAATAATAATAATGGCTTAATATTGTGTAGTGCATATTGCCGAACAGCTAGACGTCCTGGTTATTGATGTCTCTTTTATGACAAACCTCCATTGAACAGAGTAGGACGTTAATGCCTGCCCTGTGGCAGGCTGGGGAGTCAGCGCCAGGGAATGTTAATTTATTTGCATAAGCGAACAAAAGTATGCTCAGTCAAAAAAACATATACTTTAATAATTTCAAAATCCAATTTAGTGCCGTTATGAGACATGGGAGCGCACGTCAACAATAACACTGGCTCTCACAAGCGATTAGTCATCATTATTTAGTTTTTTATTGACGTCAGAGTGCATAGCTTTGGCAAGTGGGCCATAAAAGCACTTATCCTTACCATGATATTGGGGCAGTTTCTCTACTTCCCCTCTACTGCTTTCCCACAGCCTGATTGTGGCACAGAGTGCCAGAGGGGCTCAGATGGGCCAAGCTCGACCACTATTTTCCCGCCCCATTGGCAGCGCTTTGCCTCCATAAGCCGTGGAGTGTATGGGTGATTTGGGACACTCAGCTGTTGCCTGCGGAGGTGAGGGTTTGGGTCTGTGATCCAGGGGACACTCTGCCTCTTTGGTGTTTACAGCTTCCTCAGTAATCTGTCAGCTCATATAAGCCCTCATCAACTGAACAGGAGAGCAAGGCTGAGAAGCCCAGAGCAGAGGCACCAAATGGACATTAGGCTGCAGCAGCCATGGATGGAGATGGACGTGGGGGAGTCAGTTACGTACCTCAGAGAGGACTCAGAGAGGACTCAATTACCAAATAGCAAGTATGCATGTTGATTGTATTTCTTCAGAATATTTCTCCATCTGTCCAGACCATCTTTCTTTGTAGAGCGAGATGTTCTGAGAGGTAGCTGCCCCATCGCATTGGGATAGGACTGAGAGAAGGTCATTTTCTCTCTGACTCCATCTCACCACTGATGACCCAGGAGAGATCTGGCTGATTCCAGACATATGCATGGCAACCGCTGACGTGTTCTCTATCATCATCATCATCATCATCATTTGCGCTCCTCTCTCTCTGTTCCAGTACACTAAGCCAAGCTCAGAAGCTGAGGTCCCTCTCCTCTCTGTACTCATTCCAGTAGCTCATATGTCCTCCGGCCTGGGTCTCTCTTCATCCCAGTAGCTCATCTGTCCTCCGGCCTGGGTCTCTCTTCATCCCAGTAGCTCATATGTCCTCCGGCCTGGGTCTCTCTTCATCCCAGTAGGACGGCATCCTCAAATGTATTTGTGCAGTGGGAACACTAAATCTATTTGTATAATAACTAAATATAAACGTATTTGTGCGGTGGGCACATTAAATAGCATCTTTAAAAGCATCTGAGTGTGCTTGAGGGAAGAGTCCAAGATCGTCACGAAATGCCAAGCTTTTATTTTAACAACCTATCTGTGTTATAATAATGAACATTTTCTAAGCTCTCCAACATTTTCCAGTGGTGGGTGGACATGCAGAGTTAGTTGATTTCATTCTTTCCTTCCTTATTTCAACATCATTTCAAAGCAGCACAGCTGTGACAGATTGTTAAACCAGCAGGTCAATCGGTTGTTGGGACTGGCACAGAAACGGTAATGCATTGAATCACTTCCTGCATAATGCCGTGGCGTTAATGGGGGGCAAGGGTGCCGTATGAAATAATAGTCTTGCCATGTACTGGCTTGTTGTTGCTGTCTGATGGATTTTTAATATTCTTTGCCGGGTCGTTCCGAACGGGTGGATGTGGCTGTTTAGTCACTATGTCCTTTAAGATAGAGTCACTGTGGCTGAGAGATTGAGGGCTTCTGGAGAGCACAGGGTCAATGTTAACTTAATGATTGTCTGCAGTGAGTCAGGCACTGTCTTGCCCTGTCTGGGTGACTGGGACATCTCCATCTGCTCTGTGACTAAAAGGTTTGCTCTAATTAACAGGGCAGAGGGTGGCGGTGTCTGGATGGAGAGGCGAGAGGAAGGGGAGAGGAGGGGGAATGAGAGGAGGGGGAACCTGTGAGGAGCGATGGCAGGGTGGAGGGATGAAGAAGGAGAGAGGAGGAAGTAAAAATGATGACTAGCAGATTCTAAATGTCTTCTTAGAAGACCTCACTACAGTGACCTTGGGTGAATCTTGTCATATCTCCACGGTAGTGAATTAGAACCACAGCTTTTAGCATGACAAGGACTTGCTACTTATAAATCATTTACATAATTGTACCTTTCCATTTAACCTCACCCAGGAATTTATGAAGAGAACGTGAGGGTCCTGTTTCCTTCTCTGTTTCTCTGAGTTAGAGAATTTTCTGTGAGCTGGTTTATGAATTCCCATTAATTTGCAGGTATGCCTAATTTGACACCTGCCTCATCATTTACAATTAGGCATTATGGGATCTAATTGGCCATCTGCCTCAGCCATCTTGTGTTCCTGGAGAGCGGCCATGTTGGTCTCCAGCTGTTTAGCACGGCAAGGCCACACTGAACCGTCAGATGGCCTGGATGGATCATCATACTCTACTTTTCTGACGTGACCACCGTCAGTAAAGGAAATAACAGGACAGACCGGCTGCTGCTATGAGGAACAATGTGGCAGTTTATATATGTGGAAATAAGTGGCATACAGGTTTTTAATAGATATTCATGGGGACTAGCATTCATTGTTCTGTAATTGCTGAGCAAATGGGCTCATTGTGCTAAAAACGTGCTGGAGACAAAAGGAGACTATTGGTGTGCATGGGAGATTGTCTGACACACAGAAGGAATGAGAGGGAAAGAAAGAGAGGCGAGGTGGAGGGATGTTCGCTCCTTTGTCCTCTAGCTTTGGCAGGTATAATAGCACTGTTATTTCTGTCAATCAATGTTTACTGTCCTCATTGCTAAACCCTTTATATAGCTCCACCTCTATTCCATGCACTGCCCACTGTGCCACAATGTACTGTATGCATCATTCTTAATAACAAGGCAAACATATTGAGTGATAGCAACTGTTTCTATGATTCATAGTTTGTGCCTAGCCATATGTGTGTGTGTGGGGGGGGGGGGGGGGGGGGATCTCCAATAAGAAAACAATTAAAAACACCCATTACCGCTGGGCTTGACAGGGTTTCGTCCTGCACTGTTTAATGTGGTATAAATCATTAGCATTGGATTGACTCTGCTTTGTTTTCCTCTCTCCTGTAGATGAGATGGGTTATTTTAAGTCCACTGCTGTCTTGAAAGCAGGGCCAAGCACCCGTGAGACTCCCCAAATGTGCCCAATAGCATATTCAGCAATCTTTTTTGTTGTCTTTCTCCAAACTGCAGTGCTACCTTCAGGCAACGAGAGTCCAGCAATTTTGTTTATTATGCTTCCCTGCCTCTGTACAAAATATTATTTCCAAATAACACTTTAAAAAATATTTTGTTGTGTATTATTTGATTTCATATTCTGCACTACATGGCTTCGGGACAAGTTATCAAATTATTTTGATGACACAAGCATTCTTCCATGTAATTTGGATACAGTATTTGGAAATCATTGAGTGATAAAAGTTTAGATGATCCAAGAAGTGCATTGTCTGTAGGACCTGGACAACTATGACTTTGCCCAACGACCCTGGGGCCACATCATCCCCTCACACATTTTGATGCAGTCACATCTTCCTTCCACTGCACACGCACACACACACACACACACACACACTTCTGCCATGCTAACATGACACTCATTGACACTGCCCGCCTGCCTATCAAAGCCTGACAGCAGTCCCTCAAAGGGCCCCGCTGGAGGAGAGAGAGAGTGCTGCGTTGCCTTTTTTCTACAGAACCCATACCATGGTTAGCAAGGAATCAGCCTAATCTTGTCAAGCCAAGTACTCCACCCTCTTGCGCTTGCTTGACTCTGTGCATGTTCTTTAGAAGCTTCACTCGCACATCATTCCGAAGAGCAGAAAATGAATTCTACAAACGTGTTATTAAACAGTTCAAGGCTAACAAGTAGAGTAGGAATTTTCAGATGGGTACTACCGTTGTTTTGAATTCCTCTCAGAGCTATTTGAGAGATTTGATTTCCATGAAAGTAATTCAGAAGCTGAACCAGACATATGCAGTGCGATGAAAAAGAGAAGTTAGAAAGTACGTTTGAACATCTTTTAAAAAACTTGAATTTTTATCTGGCAATCTCTCTATACTATAAGTCGAAATTGCATTGCAGATGCTATAGGGTAAGAACAGACTCTGGTGAATTACATTAAAATGCAGTGATGGCCAGCAGATATTCTTGCTGGTTTAATAGTATTTTCTAGGTCAGACTTAATACATTTTCCCTGACATCAATACTGTGTTGAAGGCTCCACAGTACTGCATGTGAAAAACAAAAACAACTCAAATACATCAAACACTACAAACTCAAAATGTCACGTTTGTCTGATATTGGTGGGGATTACGTCCGATATGCGCTTTTTGGCTATGCACCATTTAAAACAACGTTACAATGGTCACGGAGATCGCATTCAAGGTAAACGCTGCATATTTCAGCTCAATCTGAAATGTCCTTTAAATGTCAAAGCAAGCTTTGTTACAACGCTGATCCACTGCGGTCCGGATTTAACCCTGGCCATGGTTTATTTCTGCCTGTGAATGTGTTTGCCTTGTGCTTGTTAAAGTGTGATAATGTACTGTAGGAACGTGTGTGTGTTCAAAAGTTTATGCATGAGCTCATGTGTGTGTGTCATATGTGTGTGTGCAGTGTGTGAACTTGTGTGTGTGACGTGGGTTCCTGCCATACAGTAGAGGTGGGAGCTGAGTCTGACTGGTGTCACTGTGACATGACAGATGTGTTTGGACAGTGGAGTGCCGGCCCTGCCACACAGCATTAGACTCAACTCACCAGAGAGGAGAGGACTGGACTATTCCCACACGAGAAGCCCAATCATGGAGATAATAAGGCTTCATCCACTGAGAGATAAATTACAGTACCAGTATGGATTCGTTCACCTGAATTGTAAAGAGTGTGATATGGTTCTTGACTAGACTGCTGAGCATATAAAACTTGCTCTTACTTAACACAGTAATAGTAGGCTTGAAAATAGTGAATTTGAACTGTTTAATAATTTTTAATATACATTTATGATTGATGATTTTCTCTGAAAATCCTTGCTCTTTCATCATTTATATATAATTTTCCTGGACCTGATTTATCACTCATTTATCACAGGAGTTGAATAGCAGAATAGGCGTGGGTTTGGCAGGTATCCTGTCTCTGACAGGGGTTCTTATGTTCTTTCTTGTCCCTCCTTTGACCCAGTCTGAGCAGAGCGCCACACAGTGAACTACATAGCAGCCCATTGTAGATAGAAATCTCCAAGCCTCCACGTTGGAGGACTCTTAAAAAATTCAGTATGGACAATGAATTATGGAATGGCGTAATGAAAGTGGTGGGGGACCTTTCTTCCACACACAAGTCCAAATGAGTCATCCTATCTCCCATCCGCCCCATAAAAGAATGGACATGGACACATAATGAACATACCCTTTTGTCCCCATTATCAGTTCACCTGAGGATTCCCAGAGACGATTTTATTGCGTTAAACTACAGCAATTACCCTCAGTACCAACCTCAACTCAACATATCGCCACTGTCGGAGAGGGACCAAGATGGGGCCTGCAAATAACCTTGGGAAAATGGGTCTCTTATTAACATAAAATTAATTGCCACATTTATTACATAATAAGCGCATGGACATTTATGTGAGCAGAGGGAAACCTTTGCTCTGTATGGCGTGGAATATGATAACACGTGGCTTAATTACCATATAGGAATTAATTAATGTGCGGAGGACAATTTATGAATACGTAAAACCTGGGGACAGCCAACATTGTGCGATGCCATCTCAACTGAAGCTGTTTATTTTACTTCTATTCCAATTAGATGAAATTATCCTCTTTATATTGGGTGGCTGTTAAAGTGTTCCTTTATTAAAACAGATTACATTTTTAAATAAATAAAGATAGCTCAAGCCAAACTGGCTGGCTGACTGTCATTTGGGGCAATTTTCACACCAGAACTGCCATTTTTACACCAGAGCCCCCAGTACTATGGAAACACATTGGCTGTTTACTTACATCGCGCCGGTGGAGGACAAACTGGCTCTGCATCTGAACAGAACACAAGCTGTTTCTACCTCCCCCAAACACAGCGGAAAGCAGTGGAAAGCAACAGACAAAATCCTGAGCAAACATGAAGGAGAGTGAACCCTGAAGTTAATATTGGAGTCGATGGCTTACAATGCTATGCACGAATGTTAGTTCTTTCTGTTTGCGCTGGTTTCATATCTTCCCTGACGGGCGCAGGCAGCCCACTGAGATCAAAGCCTACTGGAGGAACCCATCTCAGTCAGTCTGTCTCGCTGCCTGTGCTGTATGAGTGATATGACACCACATGGTGTTTGGTATTGTGTTAGGCTGGGCGGCGGGCGGGTGCGAGCAAGCAAGCTTCTGGTCTCCTCTCTCTCAGAGGATTGTGGACAGATCGGACCGGAGGGAGTGTCTCTGATGTGTGGCTGCTGTCTACAAAGCTACGGTTACGGCAGAGGTCAGTGCAGCTTGGCCCCGGGATAAAGCTAAGGTCTCATCTTTTAATGTCAGGATCACAGTGCTTTCTCTCCCCTCTTCCTCTTTCTCAATTTATCTCTCAGACATTATTACCCCCTCCCTGTCCCTCCATATCTGTCACACACTTATACATGACACTTATACATTCCAGCTTAAAATCCTGTAATGCAAATACAATTAGCTAAAATGCACTTAAAGAAAATAATGAACCCATTGCTGATCATGTGTCAAATGATAGACCCTAAGGTTTTTTCACAACTCGTTGATTGACCACTAGACTCAGAAGCTGAGCAGCCCATTCACAGAGTGACGGCATCTGACTGTCCCAAACAACATGAACAGGCTGCTAATGTATCCAAGAGACCGCTCACCAGCCCTTCCTGCCGTGACTCATAGCTGTTGCCATGGCAATTTGCATCTTCTGATGACAAGCTGTCCACCTTTGCAAGCTCTGAGTCATGGTTTGGCTGACATGGTACAGTCTCACACAAGGGAGGTGGTCTTCATATTCATTTATTAGCTCTGGTCCTCCTTAAGATCCCAGCCCTCTCATGTTCCACACATTGGAGGCTAATGAGAATGCACATGTACAGCTCTGGAGTTGAAATTAGTTGTGACATCATACCAGCCTGGAGGGTATTGGACACAGGCTGTGTGTGAGTTCTTTCTGGTGCATTGTTACATACCTTTCAAGACCCCAAAGCCGCAGGGGGGTGGAAAAAAATACTGAGAATGACGAGAATGAGAAGCCATATCACAATACTACAACCACCTCCAGAGTCTGTCTGATACTGCAGTCTAATTGGCAATTTTTAACCCCTATATTAGATGGTTTGACAATACGAGAGAGTGGCTACAGTATATAGCTCTGGCTGGCATAGGAGACGTGATTCACAACACACAGCTCAACATGATGACTGATGGAGAGAGATATTCCACCATAGGTGATGCACACAGTGTGTTTGAGATGTAAAATGATGAATTTAAGTGGGCTGGTCAAAGGAGGCCTGCCTATCTGGGTGAATATATATACTCCAGGCAGGCCTGTGCAAACAACACAGCTGAAATCTCAACCTACTGTCTCTCAGTGTGTTTATCGTTACTCTCCAGGAGCATAGAATCAAACAGAGAGAGTACATTTACCTCTCAAACAAAGCACTGGTTTAGAAATCATCTGCCAGGTCTGGGTCTCCATTCATAAACACCTGGGGGCCATGAGAGGATCTGTTTTATTAGTAATTTGGAGAGATTTGGGAGATATCAGGTGGGAGATAAGTTGACTGGATGGGCCCTATATGTGTACCTAAAACAACTTGAAACGCTCGAACAGTTTTGAAGAGGCTACACAGGTCTGACTTATCGAGAACATAGTGGTACTATAGAAGGCAGGGTTCTGAAGCTGTTATCTCAGTATTGAGGCAAGGTGTGGTGTTTTCTCCTCACTGACGTTGATTGACACTGAAGCCCGTGTATTATTAAGACAGTGCGGTCCAGCACACTCCAGGCACTACCCTAATGGGAGAAGCATCTAGCCTGGAGGTGTGGGTTTCTGCCCTGCGGCTGTTTTGTACTGTGCTGGAGTTTTGACCTGCAGCAGGAGAATTAAAAGCAGCATCAGGTGCCATGCCAGGTCGGGGCTCTTTGCTCCGTTGCACACTGCCGTGCTCCCAGCCTTTTAACCCTAATTGACAGACTAAAGTCCACTCTTCCCCTGGCAGAGAGAGACCGAGTAGAGAGAGAGAGAGAGACAAGAAGAGAGAGACAAGGAGAGACAAGGAGAGAGAGACAAGTAGAGAGAGAGAGATAAGGAGAGAGAGAGAGACAAGGAGAGGGATAGACCCAACATCACAGATATAGGATCACTGTTGCGAATTACGCCCTCGCTTTATCAGGCTGACTAAATCCAATAACGGACCCCGATATACTGTTTCGACTGTCCAGAAAATGTGACCTCCTTTATCTGCTAAACACTGCAGAAGCCACTGATCCAGTCTCATCATTAGCTCTCTAACCCGACTTCCCCCTCTCCCCTAAACTCCTAAACCGAGTACTGTGCTAATCAACAGGAAAGAGGCAAATAAAGCCGACTTAATCCATTCTGGAATTGTGGGCGAGAACAAATGAAGAAACCTCAACTCATTAGCTGAGCTTTATGTACTGCCCCTCCTGGAGTTATCCCTAAACTCAGCCTCTCCAGTTAAATATGGCAGAGCCAGGCTTGTTGTGGTGTGTTTGTCTCATCTGTCGGGCGGCTAAGGAGCAGCCATGACCCCATTAACACCTGACCAAGAGGACAGGTCCCACAGAGAGTCAATCAGGAACTGAACAGTGTTTTACCAAAGCTAAACTCAGACAAACTTCTGACTAAGGTTGTATCTTACAAAGATTTTGTGAAATCTATCACAAGACATCTAGTGGCCCTTTTGGGTACTTTAGATTATCACAGGTGTATGTTATCATCTCTGGCCTTCTAATCAAATGTAAAATATATGAAATAATTAATTAAGACGATAAAACACATTTTAATTGCATATTTTATGTTATATCAGTATGTATTTGGTGTCAATGTTTTGGCGTCAAACTGGTAGCAGTTGTGAAAAAAAGTAAATAGAGTTGCAGAGTTAATTGAAAACAACGCCATTGTTGAGTAGATTCTCTATTGACCTATATGCTCTATCTAGTAGAAACTCATAGACAATATGGACACAGATATAAAAAATAAATGCTATATGAATATATACAGTACCAGTCAAAAGTTTGAACACACCTACTCATTCCAGGGTTTTCCTTTATTTTTAGATATCAAAACTATTAAATAACACATATGGAATAATGTATTAACCAAAAAGTGTTAGACAAACCAAAATATATTTTATATATTAGTCTTTAAAAATGACAGCTTTGCACACTCTTGGCATTCTCTCAACCAGCTTTGCCTGGAATGCTTTTCCAACAGTTTTGAAGAAGTTACCTCACGTGTTGGCTGCTTTTCCTTCACTAAGCGGTCCAACTCATCCCAAACCATCTCAAGTGGGTTGAGGTTGGGTGATTGTGGAGGCCAGGTCATCTGATGCAACACCCCATCACTCTCCTTCTGGTTCAAATAGCCCTTACATAGGCTGGAGGTGTGTTGGGCCATTGTCCTGTTGAATAACAAATGATAGTCCCACCTAAGCGCAAACCAGATGAGATGGTGTATCGCTGCAGAATGCTGTGGTAGCAATGCTGGCAAAGTGTGCCCTGGATTCTAAATAAATCAAAGCAAAGCACCCCTACACCCTCACACCTCCACCTCCATGCTTCACAGTGGGAACCACACATGCAGAGATCATCCGTTCACCTAATCTGCGTCTCACAAAGACACAGCGGTTGGAACCAACTATCTCCAATTTGGACTCATCAGACCAAAGGACAGATTTCCACCAGTCTAAGATAAAAATCTGTCTTTCTGCCCATGAGCAAAAAAATATGCATTGCTCGTGTCCCAAGAAAGTCTCTTCTTCTTATTGGTGTCCTTTAGTAGTGGTTTCTTCGCAGCAATTCGACCATGAAGGCCTGATTCACACAGTCTCCTCTGAACAGTTGAAGATGAGATGTGTCTGTTACTTGAACTCTATGAAGAATTTATTTGGGCCGCAATTTCCATGGCTGGTAACTCCTGTGGCGGTCCTCATGAGAGCCAGTTTCATCATAGTGCTTGATGGTTTTTGTGACTGCACTTAAAGAGACTTTAAAAGTTATTGACATTTTCTGCATTAACTGACCATGTATTGAAGTAGTGATGGATTGTCGTTTCTCTTTGCTTATTTTAGCTGTTCATGCCATAGTGTGGACTTGGTCTTTACCAAATCATGTATAATCAATTCAATTTACCACAGGTGAACTCCAATCAAGTGGTGGAAACATCTCAAGGATGATCAATGGAAACAGGACGCACCTGAGCTCAATTTCGAGTTTCATAGCAAAGGGTCTGAATACTTATGTAAATAAGTATATTTTTTGATTTGTCATTATGGGGTAATGTGTGTAGATTGATGAGAAACATGTTTATTTCATTAATTTTAGATTAAAGCTGTAGCGTAACAAAATGTGAAAAAACTCAAGGTGTCTGAATACTTTCCGAATCACCTGTACATTGAATTGTAAATCATGTCCACCAATGATCAATCTATGGCTAATTTTCTACAATTTTGCTGTAGCTGACTTGATTATAGTGCTCTTTGTCCTCAACCTGTACCTGCTGGTTGTGCACCTAGGAGTGGAAATCAATAAGAACCATGTTTAATGAATTGTCATGGTGTTTGCCATGGTGGATGAATTGTCATGGTGTTTGCCATGGTGGATGAATTGTCATGGTGTTTGTCATGGTGGATGAATTGTCATGGTGTTTCCCATGGTGGATGAATTGTCATGGTGTTTGCCATGGTGGATGAATTGTCATGGTGTTTGCCATGGTGGATGAATTGTCATGGTGTTTGCCATGGTGGATGAATTGTCATGGTGTTTGTCATGGTGGATGAATTGTCATGGTGTTTGCCATGGTGGATGAATTGTCATGGTGTTTGTCATGGTGGATGAATTGTCATGGTGTTTGCCATGGTGGATGAATTGTCATGGTGTTTGCCATGGTGGATGAATTGGCATGATGTTTGCCATGGTGGATGAATTGGCATGGTGTTTGCCATGGTGGATGAATTGTCATGGTGTTTGCCATGGTGGATGAATTGGCATGGTGTTTGCCATGGTGGATGAATTGGCATGATGTTTGCCATGGTGGATGAATTGGCATGGTGTTTGCCATGGTGGATAGGAACATGTCCACAAAAAGGACACAGTCACACAATTAAACACTGCTCTGATTGGATTTGCTGGAACTCAAATAGTATTTAATTCTTGACACCAGATGGGTAAAAAATACAATATTTAACATCTCTCAAAATATCCTTTCCTGGGTGATGGAGTGTTAAAGCACTGTATTTTTCAATCCATAATAATGAAAGTTCTCTGTTGTGAACTGCCTTCATCTGTTCAGTAAGTTAAATGGGCCATGGTTACAGAGAGGTCTGTCAGAAGAGCAGTTGAATGGCTCTATGAGCTGTGTGGATGGATGAATTGAACTCTGCCATTACATTGGTGATAAGCCACTGATAAGAGACACTTTATGATTTTCAATGTGGATAAGTGGGCTGTGTGGAAAGAAGGATGTGGCTACGGAGGCTTGCACTTTCATACCACTCCATGTACTCATCTGTCCCAGCGACACATACAGTGATTGTTCTAATCAGCACAGGCCCTCCAGGAGGACTAAATTGAAAATCATGTAATACCTGTTCCAATTTGTTGTTGTTTATGCTCCACTCACAAGTAGCTCGGCGGTTCGCAATCACCGTGGTGATAATTAACCAACAAGCAGCAGCCCAAAGGATATGGCTGACGCTCGACACTGAGCATGGCCCAAACCCCTCCTCCTGCACCCCGCTGTGAACGCCTTGATTTCCAGCCCGCTGGGGTTAGTGTGGGGGCCGCTGGGCATGGATCTCCCATCAGACTAACGAGGTGTGCCTTGACAGCCCGACAGTGGGGCGAGGACCGGCTCATGGTGTGTGCATTCTGTCAGATGGCAACGTACGTCTAGGCCAGTCTCCCAGTCCCTGCACCATGTGAGAGCCATTAGGGCCTTATTACAGACAGAGGTCAAGATCCTCTGAAGTCCTGATTAGCATTTCAATGATTATGTGAGAGTAACAAGCAGTGGGTGTCTCTCTGCTATCTCTCTGCCCTGTGCAATTAATATGTGCCTTTTTCATTATGTTACTGTGCTGCAATGATACAAGGAAACTAGCTTTTAGGTGGCAATGAGGATAGATGAGGGAAGAACGGCAGTGATAGAGAGGTGAAGGTTGATGACGCTTGTGTCCAATGTGCATAAGCACTTTACCTGTATCATATTCATAGTTGTAAGTCATGATGCTTTCTAAAAGTATAAAGGTGCAATGTAATGGAAAGAGACTGGGAGAAACAAAAGAAAGCTTATTTTGATTTCAGTAATAACTTTCTCCACTCAGATGATGTGCTGCACGAATCAGTTGTTTGCTTGTCTCCTCATTGTTTTTCAGATTGATTTGTTCTCTCTTTCGTATGACGGCATTGTATCTTCTGTCAGAGTTATGGGAAAACCTTGACATTTGAAGATGAGAAAACTGTGTCTAACTTAGAAAAAATGGTTCACCGGGTTATTTGGCTGTCCCCATAGGAAAAACCTTTTTTGTTTCAGGTAGAACCGTTTTGGGTTGCGTGAAGAACCCTAAGTGGAAATGGTTCTACAAAGAACACAAAAGGATTTTACTAGGAAACAAAAGGGTTTTACCTGGAACAAATAAGGGTTCTTCAAAGGGTTTTCCTGTGGGCATGCATCCATACTGAGCAAATCCCAATTACCTCCCATTTAATCTGACCCATAACGAGACACACTCATCTCCATGATCTACTAATAGGGTGAGGATTCTGGCTCCCCTGAAGGATCAAATGCAAGAAAACTACATCTACACTCATTCCAGGAGGTTGGCCTCTGCAGAAATAATCTGTATTTAATACCTGCTCCTCATTAGTGCTCAAATCTGGGGTTAATTAACAAGAAGAGGTTCAATTAAAAGATTGGGATTTACATGGTGGCATGATGGATTAAAACACCCTGGCTGTTTTACTCAGACCTAGTCATGCCTGAAAATCCCTAGCTCTAACAGAGCATCACTGTTGTGTCCCTGACTCCATTCTCCCAATCGTGTCTATGTGTGTGTTTCTGTGTGGGTTTGTTTGTGTACTTGTGTGTGCTTGCATGCATGTGTTTATGCGTGTGTGTGTGTCTATGTGTGTGTGTGACCCCTCCCTCACTACATAAAGGTCACCATATTGGCCAGTGATTAATATGTGGTTACAGTGTGTGCTTCTCTCCCATGGGGTGTCTGTTTGAGCAGCACTAATGAATGGCATGGTATGGTCACAATTAGAAACACCTGTCACATAGTGATATGGTAGCGCTAAAAGGATATTAGCCTCCGCTACCTCAAAGGCATGTAGCATGTACCCTATCCCTCAAAGGGAGCAGAGTGCAGTAATGAATGTGCTTAATTGACATGATCAGCTAATGGGCATTACAAAGCTACGGACGCTGTTAATAACTCCAACTACAAATTAAAGCATTTGTATCTCTCTAATCATACGTGTTTCAAACAACATTAATACATTGTTAGGATGTAACTCTTTCCAATGTAGATATACAGTATACCATTTCAAATGGACTGCTTGACAGCAATTAGGATGGACAGCGTGGATGATGGATGTGTTTTTCATAGGTACAGTGGGGCAAAAAAGTATTTAGTCAGCCACAAATTGTGCAAGTTCTCCCATTAAAAATATGAGAGAGGCCTATAATTTTCATCATAGGTACACTTCAACTTTAATTTATTTGCAAATTATGGTGGAAAATAAGTATTTGGTCAATAACAAAAGTTTATCTCAATACTTTGTTATATACCCTTTTTTGGCATATCCTATACCCTTTCTTTGGTCACCTACAAACAAGCAAGATTTCTGGCTCTCACAGACCTGTAACTTCTTCTTTAAGAGACTCCTCTGTCCTCCACTCGTTACCTGTATTAATGGCACCTGTTTGAACTTGTTATCAGTATAAAAGACACCTGTCCACAACCTCAAACAGTCACACACCAAACTCCACTATGGCCAAGACCAAAGAGCTGTCAAAGGACACCAGAAACAAAATTGTAGACCTGCACCAGGCTGGGAAGACTGAATCTGCAATAGGTAAGCAGCTTGGTTTGAAGTAATCAACTGTGGGAGCAATTATTAGGAAATGGAAGACATACAAGACCGCTGATAATCTCCCTCGGTCTGTGGCTCCACGCAAGATCTCACCCCGTGGGGTCAAAATGATCACAAGAACGGTGAGCAAAAATCCCAAATGGCCCTTACACATCCTGGAGGTGTGTTGGGTCATTGTCCTGTGGAAAAACAAATTATAGTCCCACTAAGCGCAAACCAGAATGGATGGCGTATCACTGCAGAATGTTGTGGTAGCAATGCTGGTTAAGTGTGCTTTGAATTATAAATAAATCCACTAACAGTGTCACCAACAAAGCACCATCACACCATCACACCTCCTCCTCCATGCTTCACCACACATGCAGAGATCATCCATTAACCTACTCTGCGTCTCACAGAGACATGGTGGCTTGATCAAAAACATCTCAGATTTGGACTCATCAGACCAAATGACACATTTCTAATATCCATTGCTCATGTTTCTTTGCCCAAGCAAGTATTTTCTTCTTATTGATGTCTTTAATTATTTTCTTTTGCAGCATTTCGACCATGAAGGCCTGATTCATGCAGTCTCCTCCGAACAGTTGATGTTGAGATGTGTCTGTTACTGTGAAACAATTTCTGAGGCTGGTAACGCACTTATCATGAACTTATCCTCTGCAGCAGAGGTAACTCTGGGTCTTCCTTTCCTGTGGCGGTCCTCATGAGAACCAGTTTCCTCATAAAACTTAAGGTTTTTGCGACTGCACTTGATTAAACTTTAAAAGTTCTTGAAATGTTCCATATTGACATCTTCATGTCTTAAAGTAATGATTGACTGTCATTTCTCTTTGCTATTTGAGCTGTTCTTTCCATAATATGGACTTGGCCTTTTACCAAATAGGGCTTCTGTATATCACCCCTGTATATCACAACACAACTGATTGGCTCAAATGCATTAAGAAGGAAAGAAATTCCACAAATGTACTTTTAACAAGGCACACCTGTTAATAGAAATGCATTCCAGGTGACTACCTCATGATGCTGGTTGAGAGAATGCCAAGAGTGTGCAAAGTAGTCATCAAGGCAAGTTGTCATCAAGGCACACTGAGGACAGGCCTAAGCATGCATGATGCATAAACATGAATCACCACAGCACTTTAGTGTGTGAGGGGCAAGGCATTTTTTAGAATAACATGTTTTGGTGTTCGATTTGCAGCATGCCCTTGCGACATCACCACATTCAAATGTGTGAAGAAGATATCTAAAAGAGTTCTCTACTCCCACCTCCATTGTCTTCTCTTTTTATCTCCCTGGACTGCAGACAGGCAGCACTGGGTGGTGGTGTGTTTGTGAAAAAGGGATACATTAACACGGTGCCACACATCCTCTCCTCAGGGAGAACTGGCCTTCGTAGAGGAAAGACACGAGACAAAATCTAAATCACTGAATAAATATTTACCTGTGCAAGGGCCCCCACACATCCACAAGCATCCACAAGCACCCACAAGCACCCACAAGCATCCACAAGCATCCACAAGCATCCACAAGCATCAACAAGCATCCACAAGCACCCACAAGCATCCACAAGCATCCACAAGCATCCACAAGCACCCACAAGCATCCACAAGCAATCCACAATCATCCACTAGAACCCAAGCGGTGCCCCTTCATCCTTTTTCCCGAATGCACACACATCTATCAAAATGAAAGCCTGCCACATTTTATTTGCAAGAGTGTCTCTCGACAAACGATCTACCGGGGGAGGAGAGAGGCAGCAGATTGGAGAGTCAGTCTTTTTAAGGACAAAGGTAGCATGAGGATATCTCTCTGCAGCTAGCACATCAAAGCCAGCGGTTGTTGTCGTCACCTGTGCTTGTTGCTCAGGCAGGTGCTGTTCAGGCTTTCAGCTTTAGTTAGTTTTACCTCAGAACAACTGCCGCCGGTAACTGATGGCATCCACTAGTCTTCTATTGAGAAACCTGTTCTCCAAAGACTCCAGGATTTTTCTTGTGTGCCTCAAACACCCCTGAACCACCCGATGATTGCCTATAATTGTCCAGCCATGGTGAATACCTCACAAAGATGGACATCGCTCCATTTATCTCCTTTAATGGGCCCTCACACGTCGTGTCCTTATACCCCCTGTTAGAGGCTGGTTCCCTGAGTCAACAGAATGAGCTCATGGCACTAGCTGCTTACAGGGACACCTTTTATGTGTTTCTGAAGGAGAACCACCACTCAAAACAACCTTTTATGCGTTAATGCGTTTAGCATGGTGCGAGACTGAGAGTGGCCAAAGAATGTGGAGAAGCAATGGGTCCCAGCGAGGGATCCCTTTTATGATTTGTCATTGGCATTTTGTACGCCTTAAGGGCCTCGTAATTATCAGTTGGAGAAAGGGGTGCATCGCTCTTTTGGAGACTTCACAAGCATCACAGCTAAAGTGGCTGTACACAGTTGACAGTTCAAAGATAAGAATATATATATTTCTCTCTCTTATTGTCTCTCTCCTTGTATCTTTCCTTCTCTCTCTCTCTCTCTCTCTCAAATCAATTCAATTAAAGTCAAGGGTTTTATTGACATGGGAAACATATGTTAACATTGCCAAAGCAAGTGAAGTAGATAATTTTAATTGTTTAATTCACTTTTGTTTATTAACAGTAAACATTTCACTCACAGAAGTTCCAAAAGAAAAATACATTCCAAATGTGAGATTATGTCTATATAGTGTTGTAACGACGTGCAAATAGTTAAAGTACAAAAGGGAAAATATGGGTTGTATTTGCAATGGTGTTTGTTCTTCACTGGTTGCCCTTTTCTTGTGGCAACAGGTCACACATCTTGTTGCTGTGATGGCACACTGGTATTTCACCCAGTAGTTTATCAAACTGGGTTTGTTTTTGAATTCTTTGTGGATCTGTGTAGTCTGAGGGAAATATGTGTCTCTAGTATGGTCTAACATTTGGCAGGAGGTTAAGAGGTGCAGCTCAGTTTCTACCTCCTTTTTTGTGCAGTGTGCACATAGCCGGTCTTCTCTTGAGAGCCAGGCTATGCTCACTGAGTCTGTACATACGTAGTCAAAGTTTCCCTTAATTTGGATCAGTCAAAGTAGTCAGGTATTCTGCCACTGTGTACTCTCTGTTTAGGGCCAAATATCATTCTAGTTTGCTCAAATTTTTGTTAATTCTTTCCAATGTGTCAAGAAATCATATTCTCATGATTTGGTTGGGTCTAATTGTGTTGCTGTCTTGGGGCTCTGTGGGGTCTGTTTGTGTTTTTGAACAGAGCCCCAGGACCAGCTTGCTTACTTCTCTAGGTTCATCACTCTGTAGGTGATGGCTTTGTTATGGAAGGTTTGGAAATCGCTTACTCTTAGGTGGTTATAGAATTTAACGGCTCTTTTCTGGACTTTGATAATTAGCGGATATCGACCTAATTCTGCTCTGCATGCATTATTTGGTGTTCTATGTTGTACCCAGAGGATATTTTAGCATAATTCTGCATGCAGTCTCAATTTGGATTTTGTCCCATTTTGTGAATTATTTTTCTTTTTTTCTTTTTATAATATGTTTATTATTTTCCAATAAAAAATCTAATAAAAAAGACAGCAATACTAACAATGACATTCATTGTACTGTTGAATGGGATGGCCAATTTAGAGGACAAAACAAAAATTAACTCACACATACACAAAATTTTTAAAAATCCTATTAGGTGGTACATGTGTAAGAAGACAGCATATAGTCATTACAAGCAGTGTAGTTAAGCCAAAAATAAATTATTGGTTGACCTCACAACCACGAAGGGCAATGGGTTCTATAACTGATTCAAGTATTTTTAGCAAGCTCCTAATTGGTATGTCAACTTTTTTGTTCCTTTTGATGGCATAGAATACCCTTCTTGCCTCTCTCTCAGCTCGTTCACAGCTTTGTGGAAGTTATGATTTTAGGCCGAGGTATGTATAGTTTTCTGTTTGCTCTAGGGCAATGGTGTCTAGATGGAATTTGTGTTTGTGGTCCTGGCGACTGGACCTTTTTTAGGAACACCATTATTTTGGACTTACTGAGATTTACTGTCAGGGCCCAGGTCTGACAGAATCTGTGCAGAAGATCTAGGTGCTGCTGTAGGCCCTCCTTGGTTGGTGACAGAAACATCAGATCATCAGCAAACAGTAGACATTTGACTTCAGATTCTAGTAGGGTGAGGCCGGGTGCTACAGAATATTCTAGTGCCCTTGCCAATTCGTTGATATATATGTTGAAGAGGGTGGGGCTTAAACTGCATCTCTGTCTCATCACGGCCCTGTGGAAATAAATGTGTGTTTTTTGCCAATTTTAACCGCACACTTGTAGTTTGTGTACATGGATTTAATGATTTCGTATGTTTTTTTCCCTACACCACTTTCCATCAACTTGTATAGCAGACCCTCATTCCAAATTGAGTCAAAGGCTTCTTTGAAATCAACAAAGCATGAGATGACTTTGCCTATGTTTTGGTTTGTTTGTTTGTCAATTAAGGTGTGCAGGGTGAATACGTGGTCTTCACCATAGTGAAGGCGTAGACTCAGGTTTTCTGGGTCTCTATGTTTTTGGTTGGATAGGTTTCTCAATTTCTTTCTTAAGTTTTTGCATTCTTCATCAAACCATTTGTCATTTGTTGTTAATTTTCTATGGTTTTCTTGGTTTTTTTGATAGGGAAGCTGAGGTCAAATACTGTATACTGTACTGTCGAGATGTTCTACTGCCAAGTTTACACCTTCACTATTACAGTGGAACGTTTTGTCCAGGAAGTTGTCTAAAAGGGATTGCATTTGTTGTTGCCTAATAGTTTTTTGGTAGGTTTTCACACTACATATATTCCATCTATAACATTTCTTAATATTATTCAGTTCCTTTGGTGTTGATGCCTGATGATTGAGTATTACTCTGTTCAAGTAGAATGTGATTTTGCTGTGATCTGATAGGGATGTCAGCGGGCTGACTGTGAATGCTCTGAGAGACTCTGGGTTGAGGTAAATAAAGTAGTCTACAGTTCTACTGCCAAGAGAAGACCTATAGGTGTACCTATCATAGGAGTCCCCTCAAAGTCTAACATTGTCTATGTACATACCCAGCGTGTGACACAGCTGCCGGAGTTGTGACCGTTTTTGTTGGTTATGTTGTCATAGATGTGCCTAGGGGGCAAATGGTTGAGGGAATGCTGTCACCACCAGACAGGTGTTTGTCACCCTGTGTACAGAGGTTGTCAGGTTCTTGTCCGGTTCTGGCATTTAGGTCGCCACAGACTAGTATATATCCCTGGGCTTGGAAATGATTGATTTCCCCCTCCAGGATGGAGAAGATGTCTTCATTAAAGTATGGGGATTCTAGTGGGAGGATATAGATATTTTCCGTTTGAATTTCTAGCCAAATTTAAAATGTTCCTCTTTTGATTGATTTAATAGAGTGACTAAGGTCTGTTCTATACCAAATTAGCATACCCTCTGAGTCCCTTCCCTGTTTCACACCTGGTAGTTTGGTGGATGGGACTACCAGTCTCCTCTATACCATGTTTCTTGTAGGACGACAATGTCTGTATTTCCGATTTCTTTGGTGAAGTCTAGGTTCCTGATCTTTAGGCCAAAGGCAGATGACCTCAGGCCTTGAATATTCCAGGATGAGATAGTGAAGGTCTCTCTCTCTCTCTCTCTCTCTCTCTCTCTCTCTCTCTCTCTCATCCATAAATTCAGAGATACAAAGATAAAATTCTCTCTCTCAGCATACCCCTGTTTCCCCTGTATGCCCCTCTTGTCTGAACCCCCCCTGAAGTAATCATTGGTTTAGGAGGTGGGAGGAGAGGGGGTTTGGCAGATACATTTTTTGTTTTCCTGTTCCCATTGTTGACCCTGAGAGCAGACATGGTCTCTGAAGCATACAGATTCCTCCCCTACTTTCTCTATTCATATAACAGAGATATGTCCATGTACACTGTCCACAGCACCAGTTGAGTGATTCATCTCTGAAAGCTGTCTTGAAGTGTGATGTGATAAGCGAGCATTGGATATAATCTTCCTTTTCCTCTCCAAGGCAGCGGGCGGGTTGAGAGGTAGCTAGTTGGGGATTACTGAGCAGCCACTGAGATGTGCTGGCTGGCAGTAATGACACAGCAGCTCCCCATCCCTCACTGCTGCCACTGGCAGGACCCCATCTCCTGGGAGCTGCTTAGGTAACGGCCAGGCTAATCAGCTCCATCTGACATCATCATCATCATCAGCCCCACACACACACACACACACCTCGGCTGTCTGTCGCAGAGCAAAGCCCGGCACAGCGGACAAATGAACACGATTAGGTTCCTATAGGCCAGGAGAGGACAGAGGGGGGATGTGTGGAGGATGTGTGTGTAAGTGTGAGGGAGAGAGAGAGATAGAGAGAGAGAGAGGACACACACAAATACACAAAGCACGTAATATCCTCTCATTGCAGAGCACACAGCCTTTTCCCTTTCCTCTCCCTCAATCACTCCTCTGTGTGATTACTGCACTCAATAGAGGAGTAACGTAAAATTACTTATTGACTTTAACAGGGAAGTTTACTTATAACATCAATGACTAATTCCCCCAAGACCACTGCATGTTACACTAGCCTGACAAGTTTATGTACCAAGCCAAGGTGGGTTAGTGCTGCAAACAACATAATTTCCTATCCCCTTGGCTGACGTCATCATTGGCTGTTTTGTGTTTGTGCAATTTCACGTAATGATATGGCATTTTAGTTTGCCAGTGATTACTTCGATGCCAGAAAGAGCATATAATTTTAAAAAAATAACCCTTTCAATCACAAAAATCACTTTTTTGTCAAATGCAATAATGAATATATATAGATTTTAATCCAGCTCTAACTACACAGGGTACAAAGCCAGTGTACATGCTCATTAAATTCAAAATGAGCACATTATAGCACTCTTCTCTCTGGTCTGGCCACTGAGGATCTATCCCCTGTAATTGATTTCTTTGTTTTCTCCAGACGAGAACAAACTTCCTCTGGGTTGCAGACGGAGGTCCCTGCTCGGGTGCATGGTGGGTTAGCGAAGAGTCGCTCATCGTCAAGACCTCGCCGCTAACGATTGTCGCCCTCTTTAGCATGTCTTTGAAATGGAGTCGCTAAATGATCACACGTTTACTAAGTCGCCAATCGAAGTGGCGGGGTATCAGAGAGCTGTATAATGCGAATGCCCTCTGGCTTAATTTATTAGCCTCAGGGTTTGGGAGGGAGACCAAACAGCCTTGTGACTCTGCCTCTGCTTTCTAGGCATCATCACCTCTTGGCCCCTGCCTCACAGACATACGCATAATACAGTGCCTTCGGGAAGTATTCAGACACCATGACTTTTTTCACATTTTGTTACGTTATTGCCTTATTTTAAAATGGATTAATTAAATAAAAATCCTCAGCAATCTACACACAATACCCCATAATGACAGAGTGAACAGGTTTTTAGACATTTTTGCAAATGTATTGAAAATAAAAAAACAAATACCATATTTACATAAGTATTCAGACCCTTTGCTATGAGACTTGAAAATTGAGCCCAGGTGCATCCTGTTTCCAATGATCATCCTGGGGATGTTTCTATAACCTGATTGGAGTCCACCTGTGGTAAATTCAATTCATTGGACATGATTTGGAAAGGCCCACACCTGTTTATATATGGTCCCATTGTTGACAGTGCATGTCACAGCATAAACCAAGCCATGACAGGAGACAGGATTGTGTAGACGCACAAATCTGATGACGTTTACCAAAAATAAATGTCAGCAGCATTGAAGGTCCCTAAAAACACTGTGGCCTCCATCATTCTTAAATGGAAGTTGTTTAGAACCACCAAGACTCTTCCTAGATCTGGCTAGATCTCGCTATCTGGGGATTGAGCAATCGGGGGAGAATGGATTTGTTCAGGGAGGTGAAACTACAAAAGACAAACAAAACGATCACAGATAACACAAAAAATACAGCAGCAGATTATTACATTTACACACAGGTTATTCCCCTAACAGGTTATTCCCCTAACAGGTTATTCCCCTAACAGGTTATTCCCCGAACAGCATAATAACTTGCATTACACGAAACCGTTGCAAGCAATACAAAAATAAAAATCATCCAATAAAAAGTTTAAAATGGGCAACAGGGGGACAAGAGTCTCAAATGTAAGTTTAGTCTGCAGGCTATTCCATAGGCAAGGAGCGTAACAGGAAAAGGCAGCCATGCCCAACTCTGTTTAAATCACATGGGCCTTAAGTGTAATCCATGCTTGAGACCTGGTTTAAGGAATTAAAATTATAATGTTGATGATTAGTTTATTCAGAAGTGCTTTACAGACAAACTCGAGAGCATGTTGTTTTCGTCTCATGGACAGCGAAGTACAACCCACATTTTGATATAAAACACAGTGGTGAGTTCTGTAGCTAGCACCTGTAATGAACCTAAGTGTACAATGATAAGTAGCATCCAGCGATGTAAGCGTGGATGCCGTTGCATGCATGTAGATAATATCCTCTTAATCTATAACAGACATGGGGCGGCAGGTAGCCTAGTGGTTAGAGCGTTGGACTAGTAACAGAAAGGTTGCAAGATTAAATCCCCGAGCTGACAAGGTAAAAATCTGTCCTTCTGCCCCTGAACAAGGCAGTTAACCCACCGTTCCTAGGCTGTCATTGAAAATAAGAGTTTGTTCTTTAACTGACTTGCCTAGTTAAATAAAGTAAAAATCAAATAAAACATCAAATAAAACATAAAAGTACACAATTTGCACAATTTGACCTCAACCCTAAGCACACAGCCAAGACAATGTAGGAGTGGCTTTGGGACATGTCCTTGAGTGGCCCAGCTAGAGCCCAGACTTTACCCTGATTGAAGATCTCTGGAACAGCATACCACGGCTGGCTTGCTTCTGTAGCTAAGTAGGGTTGGTTCTGGTTGGTCCCTGGATGGGAGATCAGATGCTGCAGGGAGTGGTTTTGGAGGACCAGTAGGAGGCACCCTTTCCTCTGGTCTAAAAGAATATGCCACCGGGTAGCGATTGAGGACATTACCCTGTGTAGGGTGCCATCTTTTGGAAGAGATGTTAAACGGGTGTCCTGACTCTCTGTGGCCACTAAAGATCTTCTGGCACTTACTGTAAGAGTAGGGGTGTTAACCCCGGTTTCCTGGCTAAATTCCCAATTTGGCCCTCATACCATCACGGTCACCTAATCACCCCCAACTTACAATTGGCTCATTTATCCTCCCTCCCCTGTACCTATTCCCCAGGTTGTTGCTGTAAATGAGAATGTGTTTTCAGTCACCTTACCTGGTAAAAATTGTTGTGCAACTCCCCATCCAACCTGACAAAGCTTGAGAGGATCTCTAGAGAAGAATTGGAGAAACTCCCCAAATACAGCTTTGCCAAGTGTGTGGCATGATACCCAAGAAGACTCAATGCTGTAGTTGCTGCCAAAGGTGCTTCAACAAAGTACTGAATATAGGGTGTGAATACTTATGTTATGTTGTTTTTTTCATTATGAATTAGCAAACATTTCTAAAAACCTGTTTTTGCTTTGTCATTATTATGGGGTATTGTGTGTAGATTGATTAGGTGGTAAAACTCTTTAATGCATTTTAGAATAACGGTGTAACATAACAAAATATGGATAACATCAATGGGCCTGAATGCTTTTTCCGAAGCCACTGTACATTCACTCACTACTCCCACTATAGCGCAGAACATTATATAACAATGTCCAGCTTCCATATAAGAAAGACTAGAAGAATAAGGGGAATGAAATGGGAAACAAGTAAGTAAGGGAGAGATAATACATGTATTTAGTGGAATATAAATATATGAACTGGAGATGATACAAAGGCCAAACCTCTCTCTCATACCAAACCTCTCTCTCATACCAGAACCAGCTTTGAAGACCATTAAATAATCAAAATGTCTGTCTCTCAATGAGTTCAAATAGAATGTAGAAATGTCCTGTGCTAGTCCCTCATCCAGATTCAACAGATGTAATTGGACAGATGAAACACAGACCTGAGGATTTACAAAACCTGCTTCATTAATGCACATTGTTGTATTTTCAGCTCCTATTAAGTGGTCCTTTAGCGAAAGGTATCTTTTGAGAATTGTCTATGAAAGATACTATTTTATCGAGAGTTAGGGGATTCTATGAGCTGATGCTATTCAAATTTTATTTTGTATTTTTTTATTTCACCTTTATTTAATCAGGTAGGCTAGTTGAGAACAAGTTCTCATTTACAACTGCGACCTGGCCAAGATAAAGCATAGCAGTGTGAACAGACAACACAGAGTTACACATGGAGTAAACAATTTAACCTCTTACTTCTACCCCCTCCTTTTTCGAACATTCTGTTAAAAATCGCGCAACTTTTCAGCGTCCTGCTACTCATGCCAGGAATATAGTATATGCATATGATTAGTATGTGTGGATAGAAAACACTCTGAAGTTTATAAAACTGGTTAAATCACGGCTGTGACTATAACAGATTGTGTGTTTCATTGAAAAACGCAAGAAAAACTGCTCTCTGAAAGCTAAAAATAATTTCCATAAGTCACTTCCAAGAGTTGTTAAAAGAGAACAGAATTTAATATCGACCTGCCTGCAATTCATACAAATTCCACACGATGTCGCCATTGTCGTCATTTTCAATTGAATTAATTGTTGGAAAATCCATCTATCTGGCATCCATTTTCCCAGTCTTCACCCGGATGTTGTTGATGAAGACATTAGCAGCCATTGATATGCAAGCGAAGACCTATTGAAAATACATCGCCCTGTAATCATTTTGATAGATTATAAACGTTTACTAATACCTAAAGTTGGATTACAAAAGGATTTCGAAGTGTTTTGTGAAAGTTTATCGTCGACTTTTTTAATTTAAAAAAATTACGCAGCGTTTAAAAACGATGTTTTTTTCTGAATGAAACAGCTTCCATACAAAGCTATTTTGGGTATATATGGACCGATTTAAACGAAAAAAAGACCCAATAGTGATGTTTATGGGGCATATAGGAGTGCCAAGAAAGAAGCTCGTCAAAGGTAATGAATGTTTTATATTTTATTTCTGCGTTTTGGGTAGCGCCGGCTACCGCAAAATCTGTTGTTTACGTGTCGTGCTGGCATTTTGGGGGGTGCATGCTATCAGATAATAGCTTCTCATGCTTTCGCCGAAAAGCATTTTAAAAATCTGACTTGCTGGCTAGGTTCACAACGAGTGTAGCTTTAATTCAATACCCTGCTTGTGAATTTTGATCAAAGATTGAGTTGTAACGAGTACATTTAGCATTTAGCGTAGCGCATTTGCATTTCCAGGTGCATACTTGAGACGTCTGCGTAGAAAAAAAAGAAAAAAAGAGAGTCTATATACATTGTGTGCAAAAGGCATGAGGAGGTAGGCGAATAATTACAATTTTGCAGATTAACACTGGAGTGATAAATGATCAGATGGTCATGTACAGGTAGAGATACTGGTGTGCAAAAGAGCAGAAAAGTAAATAAATATAAACAGTATGGGGATGAGGTAGGTAAATTGGGTGGGCTATTTACAGATAGACTATGTACAGCTGCAGCGATCGGTTAGCTGCTCAGATAGCAGATGTTTGAAGTTGGTGAGGGAGATAAAAGTCTCCAACTTCAGTGATTTTTGCAATTCGTTCCAGTCACAGGCAGCAGAGAACTGGAATGAAAGGCGGCCAAATGAGGTGTTGGGTTTAGGGATGATCAGTGAGATACACCTGCTGGAGCGCGTGCTACAGGTGGGTGTTGCCATCGTGACCAGTGAACTGAGATAAGGCGGAGCTTTACCTAGCATGGACTTGTAGATGACCTGGAGCCAGTGGGTCTGGCGACGAAAATGTAGCGAGGGCCAGCCGACTAGAGCATACAGGTCGCAGTGGTGGGTGGTATAAGGTGCTTTAGTAACAAAACGGATGATACTGTGATAAACTGCATCCAGTTTGCTGAGTAGAGTATTGGAAGCTATTTTGTAGATGACATCGCCGAAGTCGAGGATCGGTAGGATAGTCAGTTTTACTAGGGTAAGTTTGGCGGCGTGAGTGAAGGAGGCTTTGTTGCGGAATAGAAAGCCGACTCTAGATTTGATTTTTGATTGGAGTCTGGAAGGAGAGTTTACAGTCTAGCCAGACACCTAGGTACTTATAGATGTCCACATATTCAAGGTCGGAACCATCCAGGGTGGTGATGCTAGTCAGGCGTGCGGGTGCAGGCAGCGAACTGTTGAATAGCATGCATTTGGTTTTACTAACGTTTAAAGCAGTTGGAGGCCATGGAAGGAGTGTTGTATGGCGTTGAAGCTCGTTTGGAGGTTAGATAGCACAGTGTCCAAGGAAGGGCCGGAAGTATACACAATGGTGTCGTCTGCGTACAGGTAGAGGTGGATCAGGGAATCGCCCGCAGCAAGAGCAACATCATTGATATATACAGAGAAAAGAGTCGGCCCGAGAATTGAACCCATAGAGACTGCCAGAGGACCGGACAACATGCCCTCCGATTTGACACACTGAACTCTGTCTGCAAAGTAGTTGGTGAACCAGGCAAGGCAGTCATTAGAAAAACCGAGGCTACTGAGTCTGCCGATAAGAATATGGTGATTGACAGAGTCGAAAGCCTTGGCCAGATCGATGAAGACGGCTGCACAGTACTGTCATATATCGATGGCGGTTATGATATCGTTTAGTACCTTGAGCGTGGCTGAGGTGCACCCGTGATCGGCTCGGAAACCAGATTGCACAGCGGAGAAGGTACGGTGGGATTCGAGATGGTCAGTGACCTGTTTGTTGACTTGGCTTTCGAAGACAGGCAGGGCAGGATGGATATAGGTCTGTAACAGGTCTGGTAATAGGGGTTGCAACGGGTTGGGTCCAGGTTGTCTCCCCCATTGAAGAGGGGGATGACTGCGGCAGCTTTCCAATCCTTGGGCATCTCAGACGATATGAAAGAGAGGTTGAACAGGCTGGTAATAGGGGTTGCGACAATGGCGGCGGATAGTTTCAGAAATAGAGAGTCCAGATTGTCAAGCCCAGCTGATTTGTACGGGTCCAGGTTTTGCAGCTCTTTCAGAACATCTGCTATCTGGATTTGGGTAAAGGAGAACCTGGAGAGGCTTGGGCGAGTAGCTGCGGGGGGGACGGAGCTGTTGGCCGAGGTTGGAGTAGCCAGGAGGAAGGCATGGCCAGCCGTTGAGAAATGCTTGTTGAAGTTTTTGATAATCATGGATTTATCGGTGGTGACCGTGTTACCTAGCCTCAGCGCAGTGGGCAGCTGGGAGGAGGTGCTCTTGTTCTCCATGGACTTTACAGTGTCCCAGAACCTTTTGGAGTTAGAGCTACAGGATGCAAATTTCTGCCTGAAGAAGCTGGACTTGGCTTTCCTGACTGACTGCGTGTATTGGTTCCTGACTTCCCTCAACAGTTGCATATCGCGGGGACTATTCGATGCTATTGCAGTCCGCACAGGATGTTTTTGTGCTGGTCAAGGGCAGTCAGGTCTGGAGTGAACCAAGGGCTATATCTGTTCTTAGTTCTGCATTTTTTGAACGGAGCATGCTTATCTAAAATGGTGAGGAAGTTACTTTTAAAGAATGACCAGGCATCCTCAACTGACGGGATGAGGTCGATATCCTTCCAGGATACCCGGGCCAGGTCGATTAGAAAGGCCTGCTCGCAGAAGTATTTTAGGGAGCGCTTGACAGTGATGAGGGGTGTTCGTTTGACTGTGGATCCGTAGCGGAGATCCTGGTTGAAGACAGCGGAGGTGTATTTGGAGGGCCAGTTGGTCAGGATGACGTCTATGAGGGTGCCCTTGTTTACAGATTTAGGGTTGTACCTGGTGGGTTCCTTGATGATTTGTGTGAGATTGAGGGCATCTAGCTTAGATTGTAGGACTGCCGGGGTGTTAAGCATATCCCAGTTTAGGTCACCTAACAGAACAAACTCTGAAGCTAGATGGGGGGCGATCAATTCACAAATGGTGTCCAGAGCACAGCTGGGAGCTGAGGGGGGTCGGTAGCAGGCGGCAACAGTGAGAGACTTATTTCTGGAGAGAGTAATTTTTAAAATTAGTAGTTCGAACTGTTTGGGTATGAGGGTGCCTGGGGACATGCAGGGTCTGGGTTTACCCCCACATCACCCGCGGAACAGAGGAGGAGTAGTATGAGGGTATCAGGCTATCAAAACTGGTCGCCTAGAGCGTTGGGGACAAAGAATAAAAGGAGCAGATTTCTGGGCATGGTAGAATATATTCAGGGCATAATGCGCAGACAGGGGTATGGTAGGGTGCGGGTACAGCGGAGGTAAGCCCAGGCACTGGGTGATGATAAGAGAGGTTGTATCTCTGGACATGATGGTTGTAATGGGTGAGGTCACTGCATGTGTGGGAGGTGGGACAAAGGAGGTATCAGAGGTATGAAGAGTGGAACTAGGGGCTCCATTGTAAACTAAAACAATGAACAACAGTATACAAGGCATATTGCTTTGAGAGAGACATACAGCGAGGCATACAGTAATCGCAGGTGTTGATTGGGAGAGCTAGCTAAAACAGCAGGTGAGACAACAACAGCTAATCAGCTAGCACAACAACAGCCGGTAAAATGGCGTTGACTAGGCAGAGAGGGTTGGATTAACTACACACAGAGCCTGAGTGCGGCTGGGGCCGATAGATAAAAACATAAACAAACAGAATGGAGTACCGTGATTAATGGACAGTCCAGCAGGCATCAGCTATGTAGCCAAGTGATCACGGTGTCCAGCAGGCATCAGCTATGTAGCCAAGTTTACAGCAAGGATCCGGTGGAGTATTGGGCTCTAGCCGTGTATGAGTGTGGTTCGGGTGAACAGCTGAGTAGGCCGGGAAGTGGGCCTCAGGGATAGCTTTGGTACTGCTTGCAAGCTAGCTGTGAAGATCAGAAGTAGTGGTCCAGGGATTACGGCAGGAATCCGGCGTTGTTGTGGAGAGACAGTTATCCAGGCTAAAAATAAAAAAAAACTGTCTGGCTGTGCAGAAGGTAAAAACCGCTAGCAGTGGCTAACAATGACTAAATAGCTTGTAGCTAGTTAGCTGGTTAGCTTCTGGAGGTTCTTGAATGTGTTCTAAAAATTAAAAATACAGTGCCTTGCGAAAGTATTCGGCCCCCTTGAACTTTGTGACCTTTTGCCACATTTCAGGCTTCAAACATAAAGATATAAAACTGTATTTTTTGTGAAGAATCAACAACAAGTGGGACACAATCATGAAGTGGAACGACATTTATTGGATATTTCAAACTTTTTTAACAAATCAAAAACTGAAAAATTGGGCGTGCAAAATTATTCAGCCCCCTTAAGTTAATACTTTGTAGCGCCACCTTTTGCTGCGATTACAGCTGTAAGTCGCTTGGGGTATGTCTCAATCAGTTTTGCACATCGAGAGACTGAATTTTTTTCCCATTCCGCCTAGCAAAACAGCTCGAGCTCAGTGAGGTTGGATGGAGAGCATTTGTGAACAGCAGTTTTCAGTTCTTTCCACAGATTCTCGATTGGATTCAGGTCTGGACTTTGACTTGGCCATTCTAACACCTGGATATGTTTATTTTTGAACCATTCCATTGTAGATTTTGCTTTATGTTTTGGATTATTGTCTTGTTGGAAGACAAATCTCCGTCCCAGTCTCAGGTCTTTTGCAGACTCCATCAGGTTTACTTTCGCAAGGCACTGTAATAGCGATTCCGTATCACATTGGGTGAGGCAGGTTACCGGAAGGTATAATCAAATTAAAAATTGAAAAGAGATTGAAAATAAATATGGGTCCGGTGAGTGGTTGGGCTAGCTGGGGACACGGCGATTCAGACAGTTAGCAGGCCTGTGCTAACAAGCTAACAGTTAGTAGGCCGGTGTTAAACAAGCTAGCAGTTAGCAGACCAGGGCTAAACAAGCTAGCTGTTAGTAGACTGGGGCAGGCTAGCAGTTAGCAGGCCGAATTAGCAAGCAAGCAGATAGCAAGGGCTAGAAAGTTAGCCTTTGGGGGACGTCGCGATGGGGTTAAGTCTGTTTATGCCTCTTCATGCGGTGACATCGATAGACCGGTCGTGGGTCCGGATATTGTAGCCTAGGAGTAGGCTTCGGTGGTAGCACAGGAGCTCTGGCCGGGCTAGCTTCAAGCTAAGTGGATGGAAACGCTAGCCAGGAGTAGTCATCCGGGGTTGCGGTTAGCTAGTTGTGAAGATCCAGATGAAAATGTTCCGTTTGCAGTGGGAATCCGGGGATAAAAATAATAGGTCCGTTATGCTCTGGTTAGAGTCGCGTTGTTCAAACTGGCGAGTGATGAGGTCATGACTTTCTCGGAATGACTTTCTACCACAACAGATAAAACCACCAGGTCATCAGGTACAGTGTACCAGCATTGTTGGGCTCCCTTTTGGCACAGAGGTCTAAGGCATTGCATCTCAGTGCAAGAGGCGTCACTACAGTCCCTGGTTTGAATCCAGGCTGAATCACATCCAGCTGTGATTGGGCGCACAATTGGCCCAGTGTCGTCTGGGTTTGGCCGGGGTAGACCGTCATTGTAAATAAGAATTTGTTCTTAACTGACTTGCCTAGTTAAATAAAGGTTTAAAAAATACTATTGTTGACGCTGAGAGCAGACATTTATAAAACGCCTAGTCCAAAAATAATGTTGTGTATCAAGCACCATGTTCACTGTAGAGCCACTATGTGAAACAGATTCTTTGCCAGGATCACATAAGCCACTAACAGTCTATTTCCTGAAGGGAGAATAAAGTAATGCTCTCTCTGCAGGCAGTAAAACCAATTACCCAAAGTACCACAATCCAGAAATACATGCTTCACATTGTGGGCTAAAAGCACTGCATTTTGTGAGGTGTGTCAATCAATCAGACATGGCAGCTTGTCATGCTGGCTATAAGTAGACACAAGAGATCAAAGAAGCAAACTAGCCTGCTGACCACCCCCACACCTAGTCTGGCGGGCTCCTGTACTGTATACCTCATGCCCAGCCTGGATAAGCCCCTGCATTACCCCATCTCCCTGCCCCCTGATCCCTGTTCCCTGGCCAGGACTGAGGCTTGAGCCAACAGCTGGGCATCTGGCTGGGAGCAGCTGCCGTCTGCCTGCAGCAGGAGAGCAGGAGTCACATCAGGTAAAACCTGGCTATCCTTCCCCTTTCACCTAACAAATGACCCCTTCCCTCCTAGCGCTCTGTGCCCCCGCAGAGCAGTCAGGGTCCTCTCATCTTTGAGACAATTGAATCCTGGCAGCCATGGTAAACCTAGCATTTACCTCAGCTGCTGGGTTCACCAACGGCTGCAATTACAACCATTAGCATGGTTAATTAACAGATTCGCTGGCAGCAGCCGGTGTAGGCAGCAGACAGAAACACCTTATTTTAGTCTATGTCCAAACCACCACCGCAACTCAGCTAGGTGTATCATTTAAAAAAAGTGACACAATTGCCCATTTTTTTTTTCTCCCAGCCAATTACATTTGGCTCAGCTGACAATGGCTCCACATTGTCACACACTGATGGTGCAGCAGGTCTGTGACCTTGGAAGCGTTTGATATTCAGCGCTCCATAGACAGAGGTCTCTGATGTGACATGGATCATTCATACCAGGGCAGAAAGATAAAAACATCAACAAACACAATGAGAGGAAACAAAATCCCTTTTCCTAGTTCGACCGATAGGGGAGCTTGGCAGAAATATTATGGTTGGCATTTCTCCGAAACACAAACCAGTGGTGTCAGATGCCAAAAAGGCTACTCTCCACAACGCCCACTATCCCTCACTTCTATTGTTTTATTAAAATGGAGACAATACACTATGATGTTGTTAGTGACTTCTTGTCCTCCCCTTAATAAAGTTGTGATTGCCTTCTGATAGGCTGACACAGTTGTTTAGGTGCCTCTGACCTGCCGCTGTCCCCTTGACACCAACTGAACTCATTAGACGGTCAATTAATGACTTTTTAATGAACTCCAAATGGACTCCTTCATATGAAAGTGATTAAAGGGAAGCCTGTATGCTTTGTGAAAAGGAAACAGTTTCAATTACCGGCCCTGTTGATAATTCATCTATGACATGTTTGTTGTCTGATAACCTTGGTTTCCTCTTCACAACTGCATTACTGGGTGAATTATGTCTTAGACACTCCCTACTGCAGCAATAATACCAACAACTACTCATTTATGCTCCCTTGTATAGCTAGCATATTTCAAGGTTTGCATGAGCTTTTAGGTGCATAAAGTAATTGATGAGAAAAATGAGTATAAAAGCTCAAATTTGTTTGAATGTGGCATAATCAATAAAATGTATTTCAATCAATATTTTTTTTTTAGATCAGCAGTGCTAAAACACAAAGTGTGTAGTCAATTACGTTGTAAACAATTTGATGTGAGAACTGCACATGGCCCTCTGGAGGCCTCCTCACACTGGTAGAAATGATCATGTTCTATTGTGCCAAATTAAGATGTCATCTGTGCAAACATTGTTGGTTTGAGGTGAATACCCCTGTGGCACATTCTTCTGTGCACAGTCTATCTGCCCTGTCGCTCTTTAGCTGTCGATGGCTTTTTAGGGCCTGTCCCAGGCTACAGAGAGTGCTTCACAAACATATAGTGCTTTTTCACATAATTAGACTGGAGGGATTTCATTAAAAACACTGGGGCGGGGGCTTTCTACTTGCACCAGTAACACTGAAGCGGCTACTGCTCCACTGCTCCCAATCTAGCTAGGGTCTCTGTCTCTGTGTGTGTCTCTCTGTGTGTGTGTCTCTCTGTGTGTGTGTCTCTCTGTGTGTGTGTCTCTCTAGTGTGTGTCTCTGTGTGTGTGTGTGTCTCTCTCTCTGTGTGTGTGTTTCTCTGTGTGTGTGTCTCTGTGTGTGTGTCTCTGTGTGTGTGTGTGTGTCTCTCTGTGTGTGTGTGTCTCTCTGTGTGTGTGTGTCTCTCTCTGTGTGTGTGTCTCTCTCTCCGTGTGTGTCTCTCTCTCTGTGTGTGTCTCTCTCTGTGTGTCTCTCTTTCTGTGTGTCTCTCTCTCTCTCTCTCTCTGTGTCTCTCTCTCTCTCTCTCTGTGTCTCTATGTGTGTGTGTCTCTCTCTCTGTGTGTGTCTCTCTCTCTGTGTGTGTCTGTCTCTCTGTCTCTCTCTCTGTCTCTCTCTGTCTCTCTCTCTCTCTCTCTCTCTGCCTCTCTCTCTGTCTCTCTCTCTCTCTGTGTGCTTGTGTCTCTCTGTGTGTGTGTGTCTCTCTCTGTGTGTCTCTCTGTGTGTGTGTATCTCTCTCTCTCTGTGTCTCTCTCTCTGTGTGTGTCTCTCTCTCTGTGTGTCTCTCTCTGTGTGTCCCTCTGTGTGTGTGTATCTCTCTCTCTCTGTGTCTCTCTCTCTGTGTGTGTCTCTCTCTCTCTGTGTGTCTCTCTCTGTGTGTGTCTCTGTGTGTGTCTCTCTGTGTGTGTGTGTCTCTCACTCTGTGTGTCTCTCTCTCTCTCTCTCTCTCTCTGTGTCTCTCTGTGTGTGTCTCTCTCTCTCGGTGTGTCTCTCTCTCTGTGTGTGTGTCTCTCTGTGTGTGTGTGTCTCTCTGTCTCTCTCTCTCTGTCTCTCTCTCGCTCTCTGTGTGTGTGTGTCTCTCTGTGTGTGTCTCTCTGTGTGTGTGTGTCTCTCTCTCTGTGTGTGTCTCTCTCTGTGTGTGTCTCTCTCTGTGTGTGTGTCTCTCTCTCCGTGTGTGTCTCTCTCTCTGTGTGTCTCTCTGTGTCTCTCTCTCTCTCTCTCTCTGTGTCTCTCTGTGTGTATCTCTCTCTCTCTCTGTGTCTCTCTGTGTGTGTGTCTCTGTGTGTGTGTGTGTGTCTCTTTGTGTGTCTCTCTCTCTCTCTGTGTGTGTGTGTGTCTCTTTGTGTGTGTCTCTCTCTCTCTCATTACTGCAAGAAGAAACATAAATGTACTGTACTCTCCAATTAGATTATAGACAGAGAGTACTAATCTGAACACAATTATTCAAGCCACAATTAGGAACACAATTATTCAAGTCCTATATTGGTTATATGTTCCCATGTCAACCACTCCTCCCTACTCACATGTCAACAGCCCTACACAATCTCCCGGAGTGAAATTGCTATATCCCTATCGCTATATCCCAGCTGGGTGTTCTGATTTAGGAGTGCTAAAAGCCCTCTGTTGGTAAATACAGATTAGTTTTAGAACATAGATATAGAGAATACATTGTTATATTTGAGTTTATATTTTATAAATCAGCTTGCTCAAACAAAAACCAGGGTTTACCACAGCCAGTTCAAAGATCTGTAATCCCACTGAATTGACAGGATCTTTGGGAGATAAAAGGGCCTTACAGAAGATTGAGTTCTTGACAGGTCAAATTGAACTAAAAGTAACTAATGTTCTCTGTAAATTCTCCTTCAAATAACTGTAGCTTAAATAAAACATTTGTAAAGGAATATTTTCCAAGGCTTGACTGTAGAGCTATGACAGATGGTCATATACCACAGTAACAATAGGGCTCTCTCTGATACAGTGGGGAGAACAAGTATTTGATACACTGCCGATTTTGCAGGTTTCCCTACTTACAAAGCATGTAGAGGTCTGTAATTTTAATCATAGGTACACTTCAACTGTGAGAGACGGAATCTAAAACAAAAATCCAGAAAATCACATTGTATGATTTTTAAGTAATTAATTTGCATTTTATTGCATAACATAAGTATTTGATACATCAGAAAAGCAGAACTTAATATTTGGTACATAAACCTTTGTTTGCAATTACAGAGATCATACGTTTCCTGTAGTTCTTGACCAGGTTTGCACACACTGCAGCAGGGATTTCGTCCCACTCCTCCATACAGACCTTCTCCAGATCCTTCAGGTTTCGGGGCTGTCACTGGGAAATACGGACTTTCAGCTCCCTCCAAAGATTTTCTATTGCGTTCAGGTCTGGAGACTGGCTAGGCCACTCCAGAACCTTGAGATGCTTCTTACGGAGCCACTCCTTAGTTGCCCTGGCCGTGTGTTTCGGGTCATTGTTATGCTGGAAGACCCAGCCACGACCCATCTTCAATGCTCTTACTGAGGGAAGGAGGTTGTTGGCCAAGATCTCATGATACATGGCCCCATCCATCCTCCCCTCAATACGGTGCAGCCGTCCTGTCCCCTTTGCAGAAAATCATCCCCAAGAATGATGTTTCCACCTACATGCTTCATGGTTGGGATGGTGTTTTTGGGGTTGTACTCATACTTCTTCTTCCTCCAAACACGGCGAGTGGAGTTTAGACCAAAAAGCTCTGTTTTTGTCTCATCAGACCACATGACCTTCTCCCATTCCTCCTCTGGATCATCCAGATGGTCATTGGCAAACTTCAGACGGGCCTGGACATGGGCTGGCTTGAGCAGGGGGACCTTGCGTGCGCTGCAGGATTTTAATCCATGATGGCGTAGTGTGTTACTAATGGTTTCCTTTGAGACTGTGGTCCCAGCTCTCTTCAGGTCATTGACCAGGTCCTGCCGTGTTGTTCTGGGCTGATCCCTCACTTTCCTCATGATCATTGATGCACCACGAGGTGAGATCTTGCATGGAGCCCAGACCGAGGGTGATTGACCGTCATCTTGAACTTCTTCCATTTTCTAATAATTGCGCCAACAGTTGTTGCCTTCTCAACAAGCTGCTTGCCTATTGTCCTGTAGCCCATCCCAGCCTTGTGCAGGTCTACAATTGTATCCCTGATGTCCTTACACAGCTCTCTGGTCTTGGCCATTGTGGAGAGGTTGGAGTCTGTTTGATTGAGTGTGTGGACAGGTGTCTTTAATACAGGTAACGAGTTCAAACAGGTGCAGTTAATACAGGTAATGAGTGGAGAACAGGAGGGATTCTTAAAGAAAAACTAACAGGTCTGTGAGAGCCGGAATTCTTACTGGTTGGTAGGTGATCAAATACTTTTGTCATGCAATAAAATGCAAATGACTTACTTAAAAATAATACAATGTGATTTTCTGGATTTTTGTTTTAGATTCCGTCTCTCACAGTTGAAGTGTACCTATGATAAAAAAATGACAGACCTCTACATGCTTTGTAAGTAGGAAGACCTGCAAAATCGGCAGTGTATCAAATACTTGTTCTCCCCACTGTATAAAGCTTGCAATGTAATATTTATCCTCTACACTCTTAGAAAAAAAGGTGCTATCTAGAACCTAAAGTTGTACTTGGGCTGTCTCCATAGGATAACCATTTAAAGAACCCTTTCTGGTTCCAGGTAGAACCAAAAATGGTTATCTTATAGGGACAGCCAAATAACATGTTTTTCTAAGAGTGTAGAGCTGTTCTAAACATGCTGTAATTACTGTTGAAGTATCAAAGTTGTTCCTGAATTACAACCATCATTTGAATACACTCTAGGAGTTTTGTCGGAACACAGACTGCCAGCTGGGAGGTAAAGCAGAACTACAATCATAGAACAAGCAGGGCATTTGGTTTGACTACGTAGGCAACTATAATGACCACAATATACCTGCCGTGTTCAGAGGACCATCAATAGCATAGCTAAACACAGGGCCACATGAACAATATCCACAGCCGGCTCCTGCAAATCATACCAGATGGGAGATAACATGCTGGTTTCAGTGGGCTAGGGAGGGTAGACAGACAGAATAATCACAACACATTGCACAGGGTACTTGTTATTGAATGGTTCCTTATCAGGTCACTAATTCAGTCTGAATAACCTGCGTGCGGATGTATTGTAACGTCTGAGAGAACATACAAACAAGATAAGATGATAATGGAATGAGAGAGATGGTATACACTACATAGTATGAAGTAATTTAAAGGACACATGCATAAATCATATTTCATATCCATATTTTGAAAACACACAAACACTCCCCTCTGCTCCCTGGGTCAGGCAACAGCTGTGTTTGGTGCAAGTGGAAGAGCAGCTAATGAGCCAAACACAACACTTGACAATTCAAATCTGAGGCCACTCTCCAACCTCTGCCAGCACCCCAGCCTACCACACACACACACACACACACACACACACACACACACACACACACACACACACACACACACACACACACACACACACACACACACACACACACACACACACACACACACACACACACACACACACACACACCTTAAACAGGCATTACACTCACATACACACTGTGAGGGATTAGACTGGAGACTATATCCATTCACATCCCTCATCCAACAGCAGACCCAAATCAAGGGCCATTAGATGCTTTCCAGGAAATGGTTTAGAAAGTAGCGTTGATGGCCATCACGTCAATGTCTGATTTCCACCTGAGAGCAACGTGAGACCCCTCTGTGACAGCCATTGCTGCTGATCATTTGAGGCTTAAAGAGGGGTGTGTGTGACAGGGGCAGCTCCCTGTTACCAGGGCTGAATTGGTTCTCCAATGTGAGCTGCATTGTGGCTACAGGGCTTTACTGACCGCAGGCGGTCATGTTCTCTCCTCAGGCTGCTCTCTCACAAAGCCAGTCCAGCCACCGGTGGCATAACCTATGGTTCGACACACTCTTCTCAGGCATATCTATACAGAAGAATGAAACCAGTGCTGGCCGAGTCTAAAACGACCACCAGACCACCAAACTTACCTTATGTGGTCACAAGCATGTGTGGCAGAGGGGGATATATGTATTGCTATTATAATATTTTCTGGAGACAGTGAAGATGGTATGCTTGGCTAGGCACCAGGCCTCTTTACCTACTGGGCCATCTGCATGGTCTGTGAGAACAGTATGGTAGAACAGGACGGCTAGGCACCAGGCCTCTCTACCTACTGGGCCATCTGGATGGTCTGAGAGAACAGTATGGTAGAACAGGACGGCTAGGCACCAGGCCTCTCTACCTACTGGGCCATCTGGATGGTCTGAGAGAACAGTATGGTAGAACAGGACGGCTAGCTTCCCAACGTCAATGTGTGCATATGTAGACCAAGAAGACTGGGCATGCATGAGAATGCACATATGCAGACATAAGCATGCATGTTCATGTCTACACACACACACAATCACACACACACACTACAGTGATCCCATCTGGTGCCTTAACTTTGTGACAAGTTGCCATGCTTTGACTGTGGCATGGTAAAGTCTGTGTACAGTGCTCTCGCAGTGCAGGGCTGAAAAGCTGTACTGTAAAGTAGTCCCCAAGGTGTTTTTGTTGCCTAGTCTGTGACCTCAGTTAATTAACAGCAAGAAACGGTTCACCTGCTGGTTGAACATGACCACACACCCACATGCACACACACACACTCACACGAAGACATGCACACACGAAGACACCCCTGCACCCACACATGCAGAATACACATTAAGCTAGCAAAGACCCCCAGCAGACACCTGCTGAAACGTGTCAGTATCTCCCCCATCCTCCAGGTTTACCCAGCATCTTATCACAAGCATGTAAAAAAAAGTCCATCTTTCTCTAATTGCATTTGATAACAATTTTGTCAAGGCTCCTCTGGCAGCCAACATGCGGTGGTCCCTCCAGCAGCTGTGGCTAATTAGCCGCTATCGCTAGCTCTTTTGGCTCGCCCTCTACCGCATCCCCTGGCCCATTCCATCCTAAGTATAAATGATTGGATTGTAGAGGATAGTGAGAGCTGGCGAAGGAGTGAGCGAGAGATTAAGGGTGATGAGAAAGAGTGCAAAGGGAAGAAAGATTGAGGGTGAAATGGTGAATAGGACTCCAGACTCCCGTTCCTTGATAATGTGCTCACCGCTTTCCAAAGTGTTGTCCTTGGCCATGACAAAAGAGGTTGTTAAGCCAACACAAAGTCACAGTAACTATTCCAATTACTCTAGTCAATGTGTTTCCATATTGAACTGCAGTCAAATTGACTCAATGCACTCTCACCCTGGGTCAATGGTGTGTGACATTCCACTCACCATGTGGTTGCCTGCTTCCAGGCACTCTGAGACATTACAATGACCTTAAGGTCCTTCATTGACCTTAAGTTATGAGGAGATGTCTGGTTTGTGCTAGAGCTAGCATTATGTTCAAGTGGAGAAAATGTTTAGGGCCAAACAACTGATCTGTCTAACATAAGCTATCACACATAGACCAGAGCCCAAACCCAGTCGGAAACAACATGCACGGACCGACAACCCAATAATGGTGACTACAACCTCTGAGCAAAACAACATACGGTGTCGGAGAGTGCAGGCGAATTACCCTGATGAAAAATGCTCTCGGATTAAACACAAGGCGACTGGAGAGGGGGGAAAGTCTAGTCAAGGACAAACAGTGAAAACGCACAGCGACCATCTTTAATCCCCTGATTAATTAATAGCTGTGTGCCTCTCCTCAGTCCTCTGTACACAGTCACAGTGTCATCACGCGTCTGCCTCTATGTGGGGACCAGAGCTCAGATAGCTGGAGGTGTGTACGCTGATTAACCTGCTGACCTCTAAGGGGATTTAGTTGTTTTCATTTCTCATTCTGGTGTGGATGTTTGATATACCTGTATGATGCCCTACATAAACCATGCCGTGATGGAAACCTACTACATGCTTACACATTTTGTTTGTTCAAATGTTACCAAGGACGTTTCCTTAATAAAAAAAAAGTTAAAAACAGAAACTAATTATGATAAGAACATTACTATTTCACATTTATTCCTATTGTGGTGACGAAATAAATACAACAAAATTGTAAAATATCTTCCATTTCAAGAATTTGATTTTAGTAGAAAATTTATTGAATTGATGGGGATTGAAATGGAACTGAACCCAGGCCTTCACGATTCAACATGTCAGTGAATAAAATGGTCTCACATGGGCAGGCTGTGGATATTTCATATAAGGGAGGGAAATAAATCTTGAGCTTTTCTGGGCTAATGGCTCTTCAAAGACTTGGTCCACAGCCATAGAATAGTTATTTTTCTAAGAAATTACTCTACTGGCGTCTGTTAATCAAATAGCATCAGCGTATGAGTGAATGGTGAGGCAGATAGGGGAGAGATAATAAATATCATCAGGAAACATTCCTTCAGATTTGAGTGAAGTCACATCTCATCATCTCATACAGTATGTGTCACATCAAGCTTACAAATTACTTGCACATTATTAACAATTTTCAAAACTTACAATTCTTCTCCCGAACATGGAAAATGACATGGAGTATGACTTTATTAATTTAAAAATATGACTTTATTAATTTAAATAGGCCACCTAGTGGAGAGCAGATCTACTACAGTAGAGAGACAGCAAATGTCCTATATCTTGTTGTTGCATCTTGTAGCAGAGCGTCTTGAACCCTATAACTCAGAAGAGCCTGCATGTATTAGCTATGGCTATACTCCCATATCACTGCATCATGGATGAGCATCATTGGTATGGTTACTGTCATGGAGATCGTTTTCATTTAGTCCTTATTCAATGGCCATTGTGTTTTCCCTCTCCCTCCAGTGGACTTCTATGGTGTTGTAACCTGTTCTTCCCTAGCAAATAGAAAATACAATGACATAGTTGAGCATGTGACCGCACACTGAGTCACGATGCATCAATCACTTAGGAGTTTGAGTGAAAGATTGTCATTGGACGTCAGTGTTTGTCATTGCACTTTTCACCATCTGAAGGTTGATGGATGAGAATAGATAACTGTGGCACCTCGGATCTATCATCATTGTAACTATTCATAAAGATGGTCCTGTGAATACTAACTCTCTCTGCATTGATATAACTCTGAAAGGTAATTTTTACTTAGATTTATGGGCGAATTATGTGGATGGATGGACAGGAATGCTATACTTCAGTGGTAAAATGGGATTCTGTAGGACTCTGTATCACAGGAAGATGGAAAGATAGACACCTGACAAAACCCGAAACATTGTAATCAAATTGACAGGAATCCGGGCTATTTTGCTATGCTGTATCAAACCTTATTTTACACAGTTCAGTTCTGTCAAGGAATTGTTCACTAAGCTGCAGGTGGTAAAGGATCTGAATAAAAGACATAGAAAACATTAAAGTAGAGAGTCTTCTCAGTACCAGACAACAGGTGTTGCAGCACAGTTTGAACATTATGCCAACCGTGCTATTGGTCTCAGTGGGAGAAGAACCAGAGGTGGATTGCAATTCAATCAAGATGGATGATGCAAATATGTTTCAGTGTTGCATCCTGTATTTCCTGGATTCTTCACTACGCCCACATACACAAGCTCTCGGCACAGCGAAGCTGCGAGGTGTTCAGAGGAAGCTGTGCAAGGGGAAAGTATAAATCAGAAGAAACATATCATTGGCATCGATCACAATAACTTTGTGTTTGATTTCGTAGTTCTTGTCATTCGTAGTTCCTGCCATGACCAGGTCAAACACAGCAGAAACAATTTTCTCTTATGTTTCTATTGTGTTAGATTTTTGTTGTAGCGCAAAGCCAAAATGGACTATTCTACCCACAAATAAATTGCAAAATCACTTTACAGTTAAACAATTTCTGTCAGGATAGAAGCTGGATGTGGGATGGGAGCGAGAGAAAAAAAATCAAGCAAATTGAACCCTAAACTGTGACCCCACTTAAAATCATTACAGATTGCCATTTTCAATTTGCACGTCATCTCTGATAGCCTGAAAAAAACATAGATTTTCTTTCCCGCGATGTCTCCATGAACCCTCTTTCTCCATACCTACCTCTCTCCCCTCTGGATGCGGGAGCTATTGAAATGCTGAAACCCGGACTCCTCTGAATGGCAAACTGCCCTTTTGACAAAAATCTTCATAAATCACCCAAACAACAGCATGCACCCGGTGCCACGCTTGACAGGTTGGGGATGAATTGCGGGAGCTGTAGGGAAAAGCCAAATGACGCACACCGTTAGCTGTGGGGTAGGGCTATTCGAATCGACAAGCTGTTCAAATTGACAAGCTGTTCAAATCGATAAGCTGCACTCCTGTCCTGAACAGAGCCCACCCCCTTCCCTTGAAGAGCAGACCTGTCTAATAATGACAAAAGAACTGTCTGATTAAGACACCTCTATTTGGTAACTCTGAATCATTCATATGACACATCCTCCTCACCTAAACATCCACAACAACTAGAGTGAGTTAAGAAAGTGACGAATCAGGACCCGTCTCACCATGTCTGGGCTGCAATGTTTCAGTGAAAAAACAAAACAACATACTGTATCTCTGGAAATGTGCAATATCAGCATATGGTCTCGACAGTGCTTAATTGATAATCTTGCCTACCATTGAAAGAGGTGAATTCTCTTTGAGGATTTGTATTGTTCTTCTGGTAGTTGATAAACGTGCTCAATGCTGATATTTAGACAAACAAATTCATCTCTATAGTAGAACAAAAAAACACTTTCACATTCAAAGTGTTCCATCCCACTATGCACAGACTTAAAACCATGGTGTCAGGGGGTTGCTTTGATGGTTGTTCTTTGAGTAAAAACTTAGCGTGCTGTGCTACTTCCTCCAGGTTCATGCGCTGCATCCTATCTGGGTGAAGACAAAGCTAATGCTGGAGGACGGGGAACAGCGATGTGAGAGATCACTGTGGACGGGCTGACCACGGGGCAGCTGGGCTCATGCCGGGTGTGATATGTACATCTATGACCAGAGGCTCTAGGCTGTAGGTGTTGTGGTCCACATATCACAAAGATTTACCTCTCTGTCTTGTTCTCTCATCTGTGTGTACATGTACATGTCTTCAAGCTGTTGTCCCAACTGGGATGTCCATTCACAGCTTACAATGATTTGGCAAGCGTTGCAGATATTGTTGCCCATTTTCTGTGGTTGACTGTCTACATGACAAACAACATTAGCCCGTCTGGGTAGTTGCGTTTGACGCTCAATATAACTTTTTTTCCATTAAAACTGTTGGTCCAGCTATACATCATCTTCCGATTCTGCTTATTCCGATTCTGTTACTGTGTTAACACTTTAGAGACAGTGATAATGTCTATTATGTATGTCCAATTTGTTCTTAACTGACTTGCCTAGTTAAATAAAGGTTAAATAAAAATAACATGTCAAACATGCCAGCCAGTGTCAATGTTCATTGCTCAGAATGGATCATATTTGAAAGGTTGATCTGGCTCCCAAACTGGAAAGGACCCAAGCCATTTCAGTGCAATCATTTTCTATTTTCTTTTGTTTTATCCCCACTGCACTTGTCTTGTACCTTACATTCAATATGTATTTTATCCCTCTTGGCGATGTTTCAAATTACAACAGGCTCGGGGTAATGGTGAGGGATTCGGGACTCGGCTCACATAGGCACATTTTAGCGTAACAAAAGCTCAAGTAACTTATAACAGGATCCCAACCAACACAACAGGAGAGCACAGAGCTGGTAAGGAGCTTTATGTGCTCGGAGCCGACTGCTGTCATTGACTCCCAGGTGTAAAAGGTAAAGACAATGCTTTTAATCTCTGTTGACTGGCTGTGGAGCAATGTGGCATCACAATGGAAAGATACTGTAGTGGAATGATGGGGTCGCGACAGGCAGTTATTTGCCAGATTCAACACAGAGTGGAGAAAATGGTGGAAGCAGGAAAACAGAGCAGGAAATTAAATAAAGGACGTAGGAAGGAGAGAGAAAAATAGAAAAGCACCGCCTGACCCTCCCAACACCAGGGCAAACAGAGAAGAGGTTTGGGGATGTGAATAGCAAATTAATTAAAAATGAAGCAAGATAGGCGAAGAAAAGGAGGCACATAGCCCGGCGTCTGGGGGAAAAAGACAATCGCTGCACAACGAGCTGTGAGCCCCATCCATTATGTGGGGACTGACAAGTTACCAGCAGTCAGGGAGGGAGCTGCACTTAATAAATCAAACCTGACAACTCCTCCTCAGCCCCACCTCAACTACAGCTTTCCCACTTCCCTCCCCTTACAGCCAATAGACTTAACCTTCTTCCCAACAGCTCCACCACTGCACACCATCAATGGGTCTCCGCCGCTAGTGAGCAATAGCATACAAGCTGGAAGAGAAGGGAGTGAGAGTTTGATGGAGGGAGAGAGAGAGTGAGAGAACGTGAGAGAGAAGATAGACACACACAGAGAGAGAGAGAGAGAGAGAGAGAGAGAAAATAAATAAAAAAATCCACCAGATTTACAACTATTCCTGTGAATCTGGGTGGTTTGATCTATGAAAGTAAGGCATTTGTGTCAAACAGCATCTGCCCCCCTACCAGAGTGTAGTAGTATTGTAGGTTTGTTGACAGTTTACCTCGGCAAATGGCTCAAACACCACTAATCAGCTTTTTGCAATCTGTAGTCCAATTACTCACCATTTTACACTTAATGAAAGTAGATTTCCTGGATACCTCGGTTTTAATTAAAAGATAGTCTGCATGTGCTTCGAACGGTGGAGAGTTTTTCATTAAGTCCAACATTTTCCACTGGCTGCTGAATTAGTACCTGCCAGGGAGGCAGAAAATAAGCAAGTAATGTGTAAACATAATTGCTGAGAAGTTAAGAGCCTTTCCCTTCCTAATTCAACAAAAGGCCTGGCATGCTGCTTGTGTGGTACATTGTTTTCACCAATTAAGTCTTGTTTATCCCTCTATTTGTCTTCTTTTCACAGGTTGCTTGTAGTAAATGAAAATAGTTATTTGGGTGAAAGCAATATAAAAAAAATCTGAGAAACAATTAACAGCTCACCTGTTTTGACTGGAGGCCCCTCCAGAATCAATGCTAATCAAGCACCTAAAGGACGCAAATCAACCTTGGCTTTCCTTCCCACTCCATCCTCCAAGGAATGGGTTTCTCCATACACGTTGTCTCTGAGATGTCTTGTGTGGAATCCCAGGCTATGTGTGAATGTCAGCATAAATGAGGCCATAGCATGGTGAGTCGCTTTGGCACACGCGAGGCAACCGTCAACATGTGAGGGAAAGCGAATGAGAACAACCTGGCTCTCAATAACCTGGCTCTCTCCTCCTTGGACACAACAGACCCTCTGTGGCAGCTTCTCAGCATTGTTGCCACTTTCTCAAACATCAGCTGTTTTCCTCAGCCATTTTATCCCCCATTTTTCTGCTTATACCCTCATTTCTAAATTGAATGAGCATGTAAATCATTATGGGGTAGGGTTTGCAAATGTTTGTAAATGAGAGAGGATGTTGGTGTTTGTCACACACTTGGGTGGGATTTTGAATAATGTACATCCTCTGGTCTATTCACCTTTGAATCCATCAAACATTTTCCAGATATGCCTTCATTCCCAATAATGGAAAGGTTAGATATCTTCAAATAGACACCACTGCAGACCATATGAAAGAGATGGTTGAAGTGTAGACAGAATTCCTGGACATTTTGAAGAAAATATATTGTTTTCATCCTGAAATACTATACTTTACCTTCAATGACAAAATTATTAGACATACCTGTAGTTATATATTACATGAACATAGAGTTGACTAAAATTTGAGCTGCTTGCAGAAAAAAAATATTAATTTCCTACTGATAAACAAACCTAGTGCAAAATTTTAGTTTGGTCCTAATCTGGAGGCCTCGTTTGGTGTGCTGATTAAAAATGTACATCTGAGAGACAAACAAAACTATCAGAGAAGTCTTTGAACTACAAAACGTCACAATTTCTCTGAACTTCATGGCTTCCTCAGATTCCCATTTCTAAGCAGTTAAATGTTAAATGCTCTTCAGCAAATAATCTAACTGAAATCGATATACATGTATATATAGTGCCTTCAGAAACTATTCACACACCTTTACTTTTTCCATTTTTGTTTTGTTTTATGGTCTGAATTTAAAATAGATTTTCTCTTACTGGCCTACACACAATAATCCACTATGTCAAAGTGGAATTATATTTTTTGTAATTTTTACAAGTTATTCAAAAGGGAAAGCTGAATTATCTTGAGTCAGTAAGTATTACATTTCTTTGTTATTGCAAGCCTAAATTCATGAGTAAAACTTAAGTCACAATATACATTCCATGGAATCATTCTGTGTGAAATAGCAGTGTTCAACATGATTTTGGACTGACTACGTCATCTACAGTATATACCACACACATACAATGATAAGTAAAGTCCCTCAGTCGACAAGCAAATTTCAAACACAGATTCAACCTGAAAGACAAGGGAGGTTTTCCAATGGCTCGCAACAAAGGGAATAATAAAAAAAGAAGACATTGCACATCCCATTGAGCATGGTTAAGTTATTAATTACACTTTGGATGGTGTATTAATACACGCAGTCCCTACAAATACATTTGAAGTCGTAAGTTTACATAAACTTAGGTTGGAGTCACTAAAACTCCACACTCCACAAATTTCTTGTTAACAAAGTAGCAAGTTGGTTAGGACATCTACTTTTTGTTGGATACAAGTCATTTTTCCAACAATTGTTAACAGACAGATCAGTTCACTTATAATTCACTGTGATCCAGTGGTCAGAAGTCCTGCGTCGACATATCCTGAAAGGCCGCTCACCAAGTAAGAAGCTGCTCCAAAACCACCATAAAAAACAACACCATAAAAAAGCCAGACTAAAGTTTGCAACTGCACATGGAGACAAAGATCGTACTTTTTGGAGAAATATCCTCTGGTTTGATGAAACAAAAATATAACTTTTTGGCCATAATGCCCATTGTTATGTTTGGGGGAAAAAGAGGGAGGCTTGCAACCCGAAGAACACTATCCCAACCATGAAGCACGGGGGGGGGGGGGGGGCAGCATCATATTGTGGGGGTGCTTTGCTGCAGGAGGGGCTGGTGCACTTCACAAAATAGATGGCATCATGAGGCAGGACAATTATGTGGATATATTGAAGCAACTTCTCAAGACATGAGTCAAGAAGTTAAAGCTTGGTCGCAAATGAACAATAACCCCAATGGCATAAGGACAACATAGTCAAGCTTTTGGAGAGGCCATCACAAAGCCCTGACCTCAATCCTGTGTTTCGGGTCGTTGTCATGCTGGAAGACCCAGCCACGACCCATCTTCAATGCTCTTACTGAGGGAAGGAGGTTGTTGGCCAAGATCTTGCGAAACATGGCCCCATTCATCCTCCCCTCAATACGGTGCAGTCGTCCTGTCCCCTTTGAAGAAAAGAATCCCCAAAGAATGATGTTTCCACCTCCATGCTTCACGGTTGGGATGGTGTTTTTGGGGTTGTACTCATACTTCTTCTTCCTCCAAACACGGCGAGTGGAGTTTAGACCAAAAAGCTCTATTTTTGTTTCATCATACCACATGACCTTCTCCAATTCCTCCTCTAGATCATCCAGATGGTCATTGGCAAACTTCAGGCGGGCCTGGACATGGGCTGGCTTGAGCAGGGGGACCTTGCGTGCGCTGCAGGATTTTAATCCATGACGGTGTAGTGTTTTACTAATGGTTTTCTTTGAGACTGTGGTCCCAGCCCTCTTCAGGTCATTGACCAGGTCCGTGTAGTTCTGGGCTGATCCCTCACATTCCTCATGATCATTGATGCCCCACGAGGTGAGATCTTGCATGGATCCCCAGACCGAGGGTGATTGACCGTCATCTTGAACTTTTGAACATTTTCTAATAATTGCACCAACAGTTGTTGCCTTCTCACCAAGCTGCTTGCCTATTGTCCCGTAGCCCATCCCAGCCTTGTGCAGGTCTACAATTGTATCCCTGATGTCCTTACACAGCTCTCTGGTCTTGGCCATTGTGGAGAGGTTGGAGTCTGTTTGATTGAGTGTGTGGACAGTTGTCTTTAATACAGGTAACGAGTTCAAACAGGTGCAGTTAATACAGGTAATGAGTGGAGAACAGGTGGGCTTCTTAGAGAAAAACTAACAGGGATGTGAGAGCCAGAATTCTTACTGGTTGGCAGGTGATCAAATACTTATGTCATGCAAAAAAATGCAAATTAATTACTTAAAAATCATACAATGTGATTTTCTGGATTTTTGTTTTACATTCCGTCTCTCACAGATGAAGTGTACCTATGATAAAAAATACAGACCTCTACATGCTTTGTAAGTAGGAAAACCTGCAAAATCTGCAGTGTATCAAATACTTGTTCTCCCCACTGTAAGTGGTATTGTTTAAAGTGAGTAGTGACAGATTTATTACATACATTTTTAATTATTGAAGTGGCTAGAGATTAGTCAGTATGTTGGCAGCAGCCACTCAATGTTAGTGATGGCTGTTTAACAGTCTGATGGCCTTGAGATATAAGCTGTTTTTCAGTCTCTCGGTCGCTGTTCTGATGCACCTGAACTGACCTAACCTTCTGGATCATAGCGGGGTGAACAGGCAGTGGCTCGGGTGGTTGTTGTCCTTGATGATCTTTTTGGCCTTCCTGTGACATCTGGTGGTGTAGGTGTCCTGGAGGGCAGGTAGTTTGCCCCCGGTGATGCGTTGTGCAGACCTTACTACCCTCTGAAGAGCCTTATGGTTGTGGGCAGAGCAGTTGCCATACCAGGCAGTGATACAGCCCGACAGGATGCTCTCGATTGTGCAACTTTAAAAGTTTGTGAGTATTTTTGGTGACAAGCCAAATTTCTTCATTCTCCAGAGGTTGAAGAGGCGCTGCTGCGCCTTCTTCACCACGCTGTCTGTGTGGGTGGACCATTTTAGTTTGTCCGTGATGTGTACGCCGAGGAAGTTAAAACTTTCCATCTTCTCCACTACTGTCCCGTCGATGTGGATAGGGGGCTGCTCCCTCTGCTGTTTCCTGAAGTCCACGATAATCTCCTTTGTTTTGATGGCATTGAGTGAGAGGTAATTTTCCTGACACCACACTCCGAGGGCCCTCACCTCCTCCCTGTAGGCCGTCTCGTTGTTGTTGGTAATCAAGGCTACCACCATAGTGTCGTCTGCAAACTTGATGATTGAGTTGGAGGCGTGCATGGCCACGCAGTCATGGCTGAACAGTGAGTACAGGAGAGGGCCGAGAACGCACCCTTGTGGGGCCCCAGTGTTGAGGATCAGTGGAGTGGAGATGTTGTTACCTACCCTCACCACCTGTGGGTGGCCATGCACGCCATGCACCCTGTCAGGTAGGGTGGAGGTGATATGGTCCTTTGACTAGTCTCTCAAAGCACTTCATGATGACGGAAGTGAGTGCTACAGGGCGATAGTCATTTAGCTCGGTTACCTTCGCTTTCTTGGGAACAGGAACAGTGGTGTCCCTCTTGAAGCATGTGGGAACAGCAGACTGGGATAAGGATTGATTGAATATGTCTGTAAACACACCAGCCAGCTGGTCTGCGCATGCTCTGAGGACACAGCTGGGGATGCCGTCTGGGCCGGCGGCCTTGCGAGGGTTAACACGTTTAAATGTTGTACTCACGTTGGCTGCAGTGAAGGAAAGCCTGCAGGTTTTGGTAGCGGGCAGTGTCAGTGGCACTGTGTTGTCCTCAAAGCGAGCAAAGAAGTTGTTTAGTTTGTCAGGGAGCAAGACATGGGGTTGGTTTTCCTTTTGTAGACCCTGCCATATACCTCTCGTGTCTGAGCCATTGAATTGCGACTCTACTTTGTCTCTATACTGACGCTTAGCTCTATACTGACGCTTAGCTGATTAACCTCTCTAGGGTATGTGGGATGCTAGCGTCCCATCTGGCCAACATCCAGTGAGGTTGCAGAGAGCCAAATTCAATTACAGAAATGCTCCTTATAAAAATTCAGAAACAAAACATATTGTACATAGGTTTAAAGATTAACTTCTTGTTAAACCAACCACAGTGTCATATTTATAAAACGCTTTTCGGCTAAAGCATACCTAGCCCAGAACACACCTAGCCCAGAACATAGCCCAGTTGACAAATTATTACAAACAGTAACCAGCCAAGCAGAAGCGTTACAAAACTCAGAAATAAAATGAATCCCTTACCTTTGATGATCTTCATATGGTGTTAATCAGAAGACATTCATTTACTCAATAAATGTTCCTTTTGTTCGATGAAGTCTCTTTATATCCAAAAACCTCCGTTTTGTTAGCGCGTTTTCTTCAGTAATCCACAGGCTCAAACTCAGTCAAAACAATCAGAAAAAAATCATAATTGTATCTGTAAAGTTCATAGAAACATATCAAACAATGTTTATATTCAACCCTCAGGTTGTTTTTTAGCTTTAATGATCTATAATATTTCAACTGGACAGTAACGTTGTCCATATAAAAGGTAGACAAGAAATGCACATGCGCCTGAAAAAACTCTGCGTCACGTTAGGGTCCACTCGTTCAGACTGGTCTTACTCCCTCGTTTATAAGAATACAAGCCTGAAATGATTTCTAAAGACTGTTGACATCTAGTGGAAGGCATAGGAACTGAAAATGGAGTCCTATGTCAATGGATACTGTAATGGCATTGAATAGAAAACTACAATGGATTTTTCTCAGGTTTTCGCCTGCTAAATCAGTTCTGTTATACTCACAGACACTATTTTAACAGTTTTGTAAACGTTAGAGTGTTTTCTATCCAAATCTACCAGTTATATGCATATCATATCTTCTGGGCCCGAGTAGCAGGCCGTTAAATTTGGGCATGCTTTTCATTCAAAATTCCGAATGCTGCCCCCTACCCTAGAGAGGTTAAAAGCAGCGGTTCGCACTTTCAGTATTGCACAGTTTCTGTTTGGGGAATGTTTTAATAGATGCTGTGGGTACAACATCACCAATGAACTTGCTAATAAAATCACTCACAGAATCAGCGTATTCATCATTGTTATTGTCCGACGCTATGCGGAACATACCCAGTCCACGTGATTGAAGCAATCTTGAAGTGTGGAATCCGAAAGTTTGGACCAGCGTTGAACAGACCTGAGCACGGGCGTTTCCTGTTTTAGTTTCTGTCTGTAAGCAACAAAATGGATTCATGGTCAGTACTCATTTGCCGGAGAGGAAGGTAACCACTCAGGGATTTCACCATGAGGCTAATGGTGACTTTAAAACAGTGACAGAGATTAATTAATGGCTGTGATCGGAGAAAACTGAGGATGGATCAACAACATTGTAGTTATCGCCTAATACTAACCTAATTGACTGAGTGAAGAATACAAATACTCCAAAACATGGATCCTGTTTGCAACAAGGTACTAAAGTAATACTGCAAAAAATGAAACTTTTTGGAATAGAACTACTGTATGCACAGGCAAAATCCTAGAGGAAAACCCAGTTCAGTCTGCTGTCTATCAGACACTGGGAGATTAATTCACTTTTCAGCAGGAAAATAACCTAAAACACTAAGCCATATCTACACTGAAGTTGGTTACCAAGAAGGCACTGAATGTTCCTGAGTTACAGATTTGACTTAAATCTACTTGAAAAACTATGTCAAGACCTGTAAATGGTTTTCTAGCAAGGACCACAACCAATTTGATAGAGCTTGAAGAATAAATAAAAAAATATTGGGCAAATGTTGCACAATCCATGTGTGGAAAGCCCTTAGAGACTTACCCAGAAAGACTCACAGCTGTAATTGCTATCAAAGGTGCTTCTATAAAGTATTGACTCAGGGGTGTGAATTCTTATGTAAATAGATATTTCTGCATTTAAAATATCTAAAGACATGTTTTCTCATTATAGGGTATTGTGTGTAGAAGGGTGAGAAAAAAATACAGTATTTAATCAATTTTGAATTCAGTCTGTAATGCAACAAAATCTGGAACAAGGCACAGGACTGTATATACAGTGCATTTGGAAAGTATTCAGGCCCGTTTACTTTTCCACATTGTGTTGTGTAACAGCCTTATTCTAAAATTGATTAAAATATTGCTGTTCTTTTTGCAAATTATAATTACTGAAATATCACATTTACATAAGTTTTCAGACCCTTTATTCAGTATTTTTTTCTATTGTGTTATTGACTGTACGCTTGTTTATTCCATGTGTAACTCCGTGTTGTTGTTTGTGTCACACTGCTTTGCTTTATCTTGGCCAGGTCGCAGTTGTAAATGAGAACTTGTTCTCAACTAGCTGACCTGGTTAAATAAATGTGAAATAAAAAATACTAATACAAAAACTTAGTTGAAGTACCTTTGGCAGTGATTACAGCCTCGAGTCTTCTCGGGTATGACGCTACAAGCTTGGCACACCTGTATTTGGTGAGATCCTCGCATTATTTTCTGCTAATCCTCTCAAGCTCGTTCAGGTTGGATGGGAAACGTCACTACACAGTCAATTTCAGGTCTCTCAAGAGATGTTCGATTGGGTTCAAGTCCGTGCTCTGGCTGGGCCACTCAACGACATTCAGAGACTTGTCCCGAAGCCACCTCTGCGTTGTCTTGGGTATTTGCTTAGGTTTGAATGTCCTTTTGGAAGGTGAACCTAAGCCCCAGTTGGAAATCCTGAGTGCTTTCAAAGAACATATGAATGGCGCAGATAGAAACCTGCTCCAGAGTGCTCGGGATCACAGATTCAGGCGAAGATTCTTGAGTGGCCCAGCCAGAGCCCAGATTTGAACCCCATCTTATGAAAAAAATCTGTTTTTCATCTGAAATAGTTAATATGTGTCTGCTTTGCATAGCCACCTCCAGAGACCCAATGACCAACAGAAGGCCAGTGAGATATACTTGTGGGATACATTGCTGTCATTGATGTTCTGTTTGGTATGCCACACCGAGGTACATTGAGGCCAGCCAACCTGGCCCTTTGGGTGTGTAAGGTGTGTTTAGGCTAGAGGAAGCACCAGTGGAGATGTTTAGCCCAGTGTTAATATGGTGGAGGCCTGTAATGGTGGCTAGGAGAACATGGATCTGTTAGACGTACACCACACTCGCCAGAGTGTGAGAGGACACAACAGTGTCTGCACACACAAACACACACGCACACACACTGCAGTACTGCAGTTAGAGAGTGCACCATGAGCTTGCAGTGGAGTCCAGCTGTTAAGAGGTTGGAGCCACGTCTCTAATATTTATTAGAAAAAGATGATCGCTGGGGGTGTTCTTTACATCAAACAAACACACAAAGCCTCTGATATGTTTTAGCTTGTGGCTGTACTTTTATCCTAGGTATCCAGCTGTGTCTGTTTGAAAGTTAGGCAACACAAAAGCTCAATAACAATCAAATGTAGAATCCACATTGGAGGATAACTACGGTTAGCACTATCCTTTGTATCCTCATATCTAAAAGTTGCATTGGAAAACCAACATAATTAGAGCACATTTTCAGATTGATCCGAACAAGAATGGACTCAAATATAGAATATGGCCTATTTAATATATGGCAGTCGAACAGAGAAATGGCCAGCGGCCAAAGCCTTTGCAGTTGTCCGGAGTTTTTTCTCTGTGCTTGGAAATCTCCCTCAAAGGAGCATACAGTACATAATTCTGCAGTGAGAGTGCAGATCTATCTGGTCCAGATATGGATGAGTGGGGCCGGGGGAATTACTCACTTCGAGGCGAATTGTTCTTCTCCCTCCCACGCTCCCTTATTCCCACTGAGACTATTTTTCACAGCTTTATTCAAGGTCAAACAACCCATCTGAGAAAACAGTGGACATATACAGGTAAAATAACCTCATGCACCCCTGTGGACTACTTCCGTTTAAAGACACTGATCCGGTTTTCCATTGTCACTTCTCCACTTATTCAGGTATTATGTAACAAAGAGATAATATGGTGTAGTGGTATGTACAGTGCCTTGCGAAAGTATTCGGCCCCCTTGAACTTTGTGACCTTTTGCCACATTTCAGGCTTCAAACATAAAGATATAAAACTGTATTTTTTTGTGAAGAATCAACAACAAGTGCGACACAATCATGAAGTGGAATGACATTTATTGGATATTTCAAACTTTTTTAACAAATCAAAAACTGAAAAATTGGGCGTGCAAAATTATTCAGCCCCTTTACTTTCGGTGCAGCAAACTCTCCCCAGAAGTTCAGTGAGGATCTCTGAATGATCCAATGTTGACCTAAATGACTAATGATGATAAATACAATCCACCTGTGTGTAATCAAGTCTCCGTATAAATGCACCTGCACTGTGATAGTCTCAGAGGTCCGTTAAAAGAGCAGGGAGCATCATGAAGAACAAGGAACACACCAGGCAGGTCCGAGATACTGTTGTGAAGAAGTTTAAAGCCGGATTTGGATACAAAAATATTTCCCAAGCTTTAAACATCCCAAAGAGCACTGTGCAAGCGATAATATTGAAATGGAAGGAGTATCAGACCACTGCAAATCTACCAAGACCTGGCCGTCCCTCTAAACTTTCAGCTCATACAAGGAGAAGACTGATCAGAGATGGCCCATGATCACTCTGGATGAACTGCAGAGATCTACAGCTGAGGTGGGAGACTCTGTCCATAGGACAACAATCAGTCGTATATTGCACAAATCTGGCCTTTATGGAAGAGTGGCAAGAAGAAAGCAATTTCTTAAAGATATCCATAAAAAGTGTCATTTAAAGTTTGCCACAAGCCACCTGGGAGACACACCAAACATGTGGAAGAAGGTGCTCTGGTCAGATGAAACCAAAATTGAACTTTTTGGCAACAATGCAAAACGTTATGTTTAGCGTAAAAGCAACACAGCTGAACACACCATCCCCACTGTCAAACATGGTGGTGGCAGCATCATGGTTTGGGCCTGCTTTTCTTCAGCAGGGACAGGGAAGATGGTTAAAATTGATGGGAAGATGGATGGAGCCAAATTACAGGACCATTCTGGAAGAAAACCTGATGGAGTCTGCAAAAGACCTGAGACTGGGACGGAGATGTGTCTTCCAACAAGACAATGATCCAAAACATAAAGCAAAATCTACAATGGAATGGTTCAAAAATAAACATATCCAGGTGTTAGAATGGCCAAGTCAAAGTCCAGACCTGAATCCAATCGAGAATCTGTGGAAAGAACTGAAAACTGCTGTTCACAAATGCTCTCCATCCAACCTCACTGAGCTCGAGCTGTTTTGCAAGGAGGAATGGGAAAAAATGTCAGTCTCTCGATGTGCAAAACTGATAGAGACATACCCCAAGCGACTTACAGCTGTAATCGCAGCAAAAGGTGGCGCTACAAAGTATTAACTTAAGAGGGCTGAATAATTTTGCACACCCAATTTTTCAGTTTTTGATTTGTTAAAAAAGTTTGGAATATCCAATAAATGTCGTTCCACTTCATGATTGTGTCCCACTTGTTGTTGATTCTTCACAAAAAAATACAGTTTTATATCTTTATGTTTGAAGCCTGAAATGTGGCAAAAGGTCGCAAAGTTCAAGGGGGCCGAATACTTTCGCAAGGCACTGTATGTTAATTGTCCTCATTTCTTGTCTACCTTGTCTACGGACAACATTTTACCCTCTCTATGCACAGAGTACCCTTCAGCAACCACACGTTTATGGTTAGGGCTGTCTATGATGGACACTGCATTCAGAGAGTGTTCTTTCATAAAACAATGGAGCTCAGTCTTAGGGTATTAATTAAGCAGGGAAAAAAGGTGTAACACATCATCCCTTTTCTCCTTCCAGCGAACATTCTCCTTATAGTCACATTCCCACTGTCTCTTCTCAAACGTCTGGCTTCATTCAAACATAACTGCCGTGTCCCTGCATGAACACCTAGCCAATCATCAATCCACTTCACCTGTAGAGACAACAGAAATTACGGGGGACAATTTCCATTCCTCTGCCACCTTCTCCATTGCAGCCTTGACCCCTTTGTCACGATCTGTCACGGACATGACTGACAGCTTCTCCGGATTGACTGACAGCTTCGCAGGATCCCTTAACCTTCTTTAATCAAGCTGTCACTCGGCATCACCCTAAACATAAAACCGGGGGGCATTTGTCTTTATATTAACTCATAGGAAATGTAAATGGGCTTTCCTTGAGAAGAGGGAGCAGATTCATCAAAGTGATAAAGTGGACTTTGCACTGCGGAATTCTTGGGAGGGAACGGAGGAGAGGTGACAGAAACAGAGACAGAGAGAGAGAGAGAGAGAGAGAGAGAGAGAGAGAGAGAGAGCAACAGGGAGAGAGAGTGAAATAAATAAATGAAGTCCTCTGACCTTTGGTGCATTGCGGGAGTGAGTGCCTCCTCCAAAAGAGGGTGAGCGGATGTGGAACTATGAAAATCAAACGCGTGTTTTTAGAAGGACAAACAATCAATAGCTGTGTGCATTGAAGGAATATGTGTACAGGGATTTCAGAGTAAACACAGCCTATTTTTTCCGTCAGCGCCACATGCAGTACATTGATGTACTGATGATGCCAGCAGCTTTAGCGTTATGCTAAAATACCATCAGTAAAAACAATACTTATGCACTGAAAAAGTATTCCAATGATCAATGCATAACCATGTGAGTTAGGACAAATCACATCAAATCACATTTTATCTGTCACATACGCCAAACAAAAGACCTTAAGCAACAATGCAGTTAAAGAAATAGTTAAGAAAATAATATATTCTCAAATAATAATAAATCTCACATATTCTTCAGAAAAGTTTCTCTAGTTGACTGACTTGGTCATTCAGGTGATGGTAAAATAATCCTTGTATAGTAGCTAAAGCTTGGGTCTCACAGGAGTGGCAGTAAACCTGAGTAAGAGAGTGAGATTTGCGGAGATAACTCCTGGAGTCTCCACACCAGCTATCGCAGGCCAAAAGGTAATTAAAAGCAGAAAGGCGGTCATGTATTAAACAGGATTGGATGGTTCCACTGTTACACAACACCCACTGCTGTCACACCTCTGAAGGCTTAGCTAGCTAGATGCTTCCTGTTTCTGATGCACTGGCTCAGGTAGCAACATGCAGCTTCTTCATGTCTCCTCCCCTCAGTCATCTTGGATAGAGAGGAGCACAGCCTTTGTTTCACCTCCTGCCAAACGTGAGTATTTTATGACTAATCGTATCACTCACTCATGCAAATGAACATTGCCAACTCTCCCACTGAAGAAAAAGAGATTTGTGGCAATTATAAGAAGCTGTGTGTGTTGTCCCAGGTGCATTAGGCTGGTGCTGGTGCAGGTCGAAGGTCGGATCTTAAAAAGCTTTGTGGTCGCCAGGGACGACATTGTCTTTCGTCAGAGGGCACATTCTAATCTCGCAATGACAACGAGCAAAAACCAGGGTGTCTGCCACACTTTCTCTTTTTCCTCCTCTCTCTCTCTCTCTCTCTCTCTCTCTCTCTCGCCCTCTCTTTTTATACATGCCAAACACTAAGACTCGCCAAGGGAGAGAAGAAAGATGTGCGAGTGTCGAGGAATACTTTTTTTTTCTCTCACAAAACTGTTCAGCGAATCTGAACACCCCTCTTTCTCTGATAGAATCTTCTGCTGCCACAAGTTGGAAAATATCCCTTTCCCTGGCCTTGACTTGACAGACTGAATAATCAAACCTGGATTGTGCACTTAGTTAACATTGCTCAGAGAGAGAGAGAGAGAGATGGAGAGAGAGGTGGTGTCTCCACCAGTCCTCTCCCGCCTTGGACTCCCTCCCATCGTGCATCTGTAAACAGTGCAGCCAGTGCACTACCTAAAAATCTAAAGACCACCGTAGGCGCTTTCTCATTCCCTTACAGATTCTTCAAGGACGTGTCCTCCCATTTACTGGCCTGCCTCAACTACCTAAGGGATCTGAGAGCATAGTCATCATTAAAAACTCTAGTTCAACCAGCTCACTCCGCCACTTAATACTTACTGTTGGCTGTGATAATCTAAGTAGCCTCTAATTGTTTACCTGCTGGGGCTAAAGGGACTGGAAAGGTCAATGTACAACACTCCACAAAGGACAAAGAGCGTGGGCCACGCTGAAAGGTCACAGCCTTACATTTTAGATGAGGCAGTGGGAGGATGAGCTAACAGGATGCCCAGGGGAGAACACAGCTTGAGTCCTTTTGGGACAGACGGTAGTGCTTCCTAAATATAAGTGGTCAAGCTGTGCTCACTGGCACAGCTTGATGACCCAGTCATGGCACAATGGAGGAATCCAGGTCAGGTGGATTTGTTCTGGAACATTGCTACACACTCAGAAGACCAACAGGAGTTGTTCAATGGTGGAGCTACCCCTGGACCACCAGGGATGACTGCTCTACTGGGTGACTGATCCAGTCAATAGGCTACATCCAATCACAGGTGTATCTGTATGCTTGAGTATCGGGCCTGTATATGTGATATATAAGTCGCAGCACAACACATACAACTTTTCTGCAATCTCTTGGCTTTGCTTTAAAAAGTAAAACCCCTCTTCCCAACATCATTACCTCACAGCTTAGCTCTCTCCACAGGAAGTCTTCCCCACGGAGTTACTCTCTGCATTTCACATTTCACAGGATACGAGTCAATTACCAACTATTAAATACTGCAAATGCATTTCAAAGGGAGTTGCAGGCATTTCCGCCAGATTAATTAGCTGTGGCTGCGTTTTTCGCTTGTGCCAGCAGAACACTCAGAGATATGCATCAGTTCATCAGCTTGTATGTTTGTCAATTGAAAACTTCCCAACACACACATGTAGGAATGGAGAGCACATGTAATCAGATTTTTTTTAAATGCACCTTTAAGCAGTTACGTTACCAGCTAAAATATATATTTTTAAACTAAATGATTACTTCTTAGATTACTTTTAAATTCAGTAAATAAAATACATTATGTCACCTTTCTGTTTTCTCAATGACATTCAATTCAGCATTGAAAATGTTTTTTTGTTCCACTTGAGACATGTCAGAGACCACTATTTTGACACACCAAAGTTACAAGTGCGCTGAGATTCTGGAATCAAGTTCAGGGAGTGAGTGTTTTAATAAATAAACGCAACTAAATACAAAACAAGAAACAAACAACGCACACACATGACACTGGAACAGAAACAGTAACGCCTGGGGAAGGAACCAAAGGAACTGACATATACAGGGAAGGTAATCAGGTGAGGTGATGGAGTCCAGGTGTGTCTGATGGTGTGCAGATGCGCATAACGATGGTGACAGGTGTGCGCCAAAACGAGCAGCCTGGTGAACTAGAGGCCCGAGAGGGAGCACACATGACACCAAATGTGCTTCATGGATCCATTTTGTATTTCTCTAATGCCTCTTAAAACTTCTTAGGGCTGCAATCCCGTCAACCGGATCGATATGACAACAGCCATTGAAAGTGCAGGGCGCCAAATTCAAAACAACAGAAATCTCATAATTAAAATTCCTCAAACATACATGTATCTTATACCGTTTTAAAGGTAATCTTGTTGTTAATCCCACCACATTGTCTGATTTTAAATAGGCTTTACAGCGAAAGCACCACAAACGATTATGTTAGGTCACCATCAAGTCACAGAAAAATACAGCCATTTTCACAACCAAAGAGAGGAGTCACAAAAAGCACAATTAGAAATAAAATGAATCACTAACCTTTTATGATCTTCATCAGATGACACTCATGGGACTTCATGTTACACAAAAGTATGTTTTGTTTGATAAAGTTCATATTTATCTAAAAAAAATCTGAGTTCACCTAAAAAAATCTGAGTTCAGTAGTTACAAAAACATCCAGCGATTTTGCATAGCCACATCAATTTTACAGAAATACTCATCATAAAAGTTGATGAAAAGTGTTAAACATGGAATTATAGATATACCTCTCCTTAATGCAACCGCTGTGTCAGATTTCAAAAAAACTTTACGGAAAAAGAAAACCATGCAATAATCTGATTTCTGTTGGAGTCAACAGAAATCAGAAATCACATTATAAATATTCCTTTACCTTTGATGATCTTCATCAAAGAATGCACTCCCAGGAATCCTAGTTCCACAATAAATGTTTGATTTGTTCGATAATGTCCATTATTTATGTCCGAGTAGCTACTTTTGTTAGGGCGTTTAGTACACAAATCCAAACGCTCGTGCAGATCCAGCCGAACGTCTGACAAAAGTTAAAAGTTATATTACAGGTCGTAGAAACATTTCAAACTAAGTATAGAATCAATCTTTAGGATGTTTTTATCATAAATCTTCAATAACGTTCCAACCGGAGAATTCCATTCTCTGTAGAAAAGGAACGCAGGTCGCTCTCATGTGAAATGCGCGGTTGACATCTAGTGGAAGCCCTAGGAAGTGCAACTTAAACCATATGTGTATTCGATAGGGCTGAGTTCAAAAACTACAAACCTCAGATTTCCCACTTCCTGCTTGGATTTTTTCTTATTTTTTATAGTGTTTTTTTGCTTTTGCCATATGAGTTCTGTTATACTCACAGCCATCATTCAAACCGTTTTAGAAACTTCAGAGTGTTTTCTATCCAAATGTACTAATAATATGCATATATTAGAAACTGGGACTGAGGAGCAGGACGTTTAATCAAAAGGTAACTGAAATTTATCAGATTATGTTACTGAGTTTGAGTAATCAAAAAGTTGTGCAACTGACTACAATTTTGGTCAGCTAAGTAGTAACTGTAACGGATTACATTTAGAAAGTAACCAACCCAACCCTGCAGATACGTACACATACAGTAAACACACACACGAACACACACATATGCGCACACGCACACACAAAAGCACACAAACACAGTCACACGCTTGTATGCACCTACCGGTGTCATCATGTCATCATTTCCCTTTCCTGTAGTCAACAGACTGTAGCCTCTTTTGATTTTACAGCTTTAAAGGTCTGTTACAAAAATGCACACCGGGTCCATTTGTCAGTGGAGGACTCTTGCTTTGGCCTATATACACAGCTCCCAAAACACTATGAAGTGAAATGGAGGTGATAGTCACCTCCTCGCCTGAACAGGCCAGACATCCCCTGATAACACAGGAACAAACTAACAAGACTAATGTACACTTCAAGGGCTAATAAAGGTTGAATAATTGAAAGTCTCTTGCTAGGACTACGTGTTAAAAGAGCCTGACGATCACATCACATCGTTTCACAATTCCACTTGGTTTATCTGCTCTGTGCAGTCTGGTGAACCATTAGCTATTCATTCACGTAATCCGTATTTCCCCCATGAGCACCGGCACTCTATTCAAGGTAAGAAAAAAAGGGAGAGAGAGATAGTGTTTGCAGTCTTTGATTTACCAATGGGGCCCACTAAGACAAAGACAGCAGAGGGTCAATCTACACAGAAAGCAAGCTTTGTAGATGGCGGTTTACCAACCGGTTCCCTCAGGACTTGGGGCTGCTTGTCAGGTTGATGCACTTCATGTTGCCATTTGCGCTCTTAATGAGGGGATCTGCCTCCCTTAGAGCCCAGAGGGCCATACTTTAAGGCAGCAGAGGTGTGAAGATGCAGGGGGAAAGTATCAGCAATCACAGCCTTCAATGGAATAGAACCTTAAATCAAAAGCCCACAAATTATACGTTGAGTCCTATGCACTCTCTCTGACAAACACACAGTATGGATGGCAGCTCTCCTTTCTCTGCAGCCTGGTTTGGTTCCATTTCACTCTGTATTACCTTTAAGTTAGCCAGCTCCACTTTAGTGTAATAAGAAATCTCCTGCTTGGCTTGCAACTCAAAGCCCTTTTTTATTTTTACTCTAACCCCTTGCTTGTATCAAGACATTTTAGTAGTGCTGTGAGGAGACTACATATGTGCTTTAGGTAAGTAGCATTGTACAAGCCTTAGCTTCTGCATGACAGAACGACTCATAGGGTAGGAGCCTGTTTCTGTAGTGTGAGGCAGCTTCATTTGCAAGAACACCATGTGGACAGGCCTCTTGTCTATCGAAGGGCCTTACCCCCAACCTATCTCCTTAATGATGAGTGCCACGCGGAGACGAACCAGGTCCCATTTTTACAGTCTTGTGTATGGGATTAAACTCACAACCATCCAATCTCAGGTCGGACACTCTAAGCACACGGCCACTGAGTTGTCGCATATGTGGTGACACATACATTTTTCTCATATAGTCAAATCTGCAGCTGAAGCCAGCAAAGATATCATAATATCCACTACATAGTTATGCAAAGTCTTGGGTAGAGATGAGGAGTTGAAAAATGTTTGGTTTAAGTTTTGATTTTGATATAGTACGATATAACATATCCTTTGCATATCAAATATCCCGGCTTACTATGCACCTGAGTGAGACAGGTCACAGAAAGCAAATGGCATTTCCCTTGGTGCCTGCGATAAAATGGCAGCATGGGTCTGCGCTCAGGCGATTAGGGTGGACACTCGCTGACACAAACACAATCATTCACTACCAGGACCCATCAGTTCCTGGGTAACGGGGGATTCTGACCCAACTGATTGATATCGTGTCATTTTAGCATAAATGGAATCTTATTTAGGTGTTCCTGAAAGCCCCAGAAAGCTTCTGTCAATATTTTCCATGCCAAACTATAATTAGTAAATTGTTCCATAAGGTGTTTTTAATTTGTTTTTAAATCTAATTTTACTGCTTGCGTCCCTTACTTGATGTGGAGTAGAGTTCCATGGCTCTGGCTCTATGTAGTACTGCGGGCCTCCCATAGTCTGTTCTGGACTTGGGGACTGTGAAGAGACCTCTTGTGGCATATCTTGTGGGGTATGCATGGGTGTCCGAGCTGTGTGCCTGTAGTTTAGACAGACAGCTCGGTGCATTCAACATGTCAATACCTCTCATAAATAAAAGTAGTGATGAAGTCAATCTCGCCTCCACTTTCAGCCAGGAGATATTGACATGCATATTATTAATATTAACTCTCTTTGTACATCCAAGGGCCAGCCGTGCTGCCCTGTTCTGAGCCAATTGCAAATTCCTTAGTCCTTTTTTTGTGGCACCTGACCACACGACTGAACAGTAGTCAAGGTGCAACAAAACTATGGCCTGTAGGACCTGCCTTGTTGATAGTGTTGTTCAGAAGGCAGAGCATCGCTTTATTATAGACAGACTTCTTTCCATCTTAGCTACTACTGCATCAATATGTTTTGACCATGACAGTTTACAATCTAGTGTTACTCCAAGCAGTTTAGGCATCTCAACTTGCTCAATTTCCACATTATTTATTGCAATATTTAGTTTAGGTTCAGGGTTAAGTGAGTGTTTTGTTCCAAATACAAAAACTGAAACTAACTGCAGCTCTTTGTTGAGTGTTGCAGTCATTTCAGTCACTATAGTAGCTGACGTGTATAGTGTTGAGTCATCCGCATACATAGAAACTCTGGCTTTACTCATAGTCATTGGCATGTCGTTAGTAAACATTGGAAAAAGCAAGGGGCCTTAACCGCTACCCTGGGGATTTCCTGACTCTAACTGGATTATGTTTGATAGGCTTCCATTAAAGAACACCCTCTGTGTTCTGTTAGACAAGTAACTCTTTATCCACATTATAGCAGGGGATGTAAAGCCACAACACATACATTATTCCAGCAGCAGACTATGATCAATAATGTCAAAAGCTGCACTGAAGTCTAACAAGACAGCCCCCACCATAATTTTATCATCAATTTCTCTCAGCCAATCATCAGTCATTTCTGTAAATGATGTGCTTGTTGAGTGTCCTTCCCTACAAGCATGCTGAAATGCTGTTGTCAATTTGTTTACTGTAAAATATCATTATATCTATTTTTCCAGAAGTTTAATAAGGGTTGGAAACAGGCTGATTGGTCAGCTATTTGAGCCAGTAAAGGGGGCTTTACTATTCTTGGGTAGCGGAATGACTTTAGCTTCCCTCCAGGTCTGAGGGCACACACTCTCTAGTAGGCTTAAATTGAAGATGTGGCAAATAGGAGTGGCAATATTGTCTGCTATTATCCTCAGTACTTTTTCATCTAGATTGTCAGATCCTGGTGGCCTGTCATTGATGATAGACAACAATGATTTGTTGACCTCTTCCACACTGAGTTTACAGAATTCAAAAGTACAATTCTTGTTTTCAGAATTTGGTCCGATATACTTGAATGTGTAGTGTCAGCATTTGTTGCTGGCATGTCATCTCTAAGTTTGCTTATCTTGCCAATGAAAAAGTAATTAAAGTAGTTGGCAATATCAGAGGGCTTTGTAATGAATGAGCCATCTGATTCAATAAATGAAGGAGCCGAGTTGGCTTTTTTTCCAAAAATATCATTTAAGGTGCCCCAAAGTTTTTTATTATCATTCTTTATGTGATTTATCTTTGTTTCGTAGTGTAGTTTATTTTATTTTTTATTTAGTTTTGTCGCATGCTTTCTTAATTTGCAGTTTGTTTGCCAATCAGTTGGGCTGCCAGACCTTTTGCCTCATCCCTCTCAACCATACAATTTTTCAATTCCTCATTAGTCCAAGTGGATTTAACAGTTTTTACAGTCATTTCCTTAAAGGGTGCGTGCTTTTTAATAACTGGAATAAGTAGTTTCATAAATGTGTCAAGTGCAGCATCTAGTTGCTCCTCATTACACACCACAGAGAAGCAAATATTCTTTACATCATCAACATATGAATCACTACAAAACTTCTTGTATGACCTCTTACACAGTATATTAGGCCCAGCCTTTGGAACTTTGGTTTTCCATGATGTGGCTATTATATTGTGATCACTACATCCTATGGATTTGGATACTGCTTTAAAGCAAATATCTGCAGCGTTAGTAAAAATGTGATCAATAAATATTGATGATTTAATTATTGTGCTGTTTATAACACCCTGGTAGGTTGACTGACAACCAGATCCAGGTTGTAGGCACTGGCTACAGTTTAAATGTTTTTCCTGAGTGGGCAGCTTGACGAGAGCCAGTCAAAATTTTAATCACCTGGAAAATATTCTTCTCTGTTAATTAATATCACACACATTATCAAGCATTTCACACATATTATTCAGATAATGACTGCTAGCACTTGGTGGTCTATGGGCTTTAGGTGAGGCAGATGAACCTGTAGCCATATTGCTTCAACAGTATTTAACATTAGATTGTCTTTAGAGACGATTTACAGGAATGTGGTTCTGAATATAGACCGCAACACCGCCTCTGTTGGCATTTCTGTATTTTCGGTCTTTGTTATAACCATGTAATGCTACCACTGTATGATCAAGGTATTATCTAAGTGAGTTTCAGAGATAGTCAGAATATGAATGTCATCTGTTGTAAGCAAGTTATTGTCTTCTTTGACCTTGTTTCTTAGGCAAGGGCTGTTTTTAGCACTTTTCTGGGTTGCTTGATTGTTTTTAATTAGTTACTGGGAAGCTTATCAGAGATAGACTCATCTTATTGACAATGGAGCTGATAGTGCAGGGTGAGCTGCATAAAGTGGTCTTCCTAGTATTGCACAACACCTCAGTGCTAACAGTGTAACTCTGGTTTATAGGCTCATGATTACTGTTTACAATAGCTGTAGGATAAACAGCTGTATTCGGTGCAATTAGGGGTACATAAATTTAATTACTTACACTGTGTTTGCCAATACCCCTAAGATCATGTACATTTGATGCAGCATTATGACAACTCATTGTCACAATGGAAGGGATTAACTGAGCTGGTCTTGGATCATTTACCGGTCATTGTTTCAACGCAGACTTGAAATGTGTGGACAGAGTCCAGGAGCCAAGATGATTTGGATGAACTCTGTAATTCCTACAGATTATCTTCTGTGTCCAGAAGGTGTCAAAGTTATCAATAAAAGTGACTCCAGCAGAGCTACAGTAGTCTTTTATCCAGATGTGTAATGTCAGCAGTCTGCTGAATCTTTCACACCCGCGGCCCAACAATGGTACTGGACCTGAAGTTATTGGCTGTTTCTTTGGAGTCTTTTAATGCTAAAATACATTTTCAAATGTTCCAAGCTAGCCCTCCTGATGTCGTTAGACCCCACATGGACTACGACAGTGTCAGCTCCAGGCATCTGTGGTAGAACAGTCGGAAGCAGCCTTGTTATGTCCCGTACTCGTGCTCCTGGGTAGCACAGGGTTTTTTCCTTAATAATAAAGCTTGAGAGAGTAATGGGAGTGGTTGAATGTGTGATTTCTCAAAATGTATACTGTATTGTAAATATGTTGCATGTAGGACTGTTGAATGCATGTTTACAAAAGGACACAGCAGAAGAAATTCAAAGACATACATGGATATAATGAACATGTGAAATCCCTACAGAAGAAGAGTAACCACTACTGAAATCATTAACAAAGGAATGGTGGGAAGGAAATGCTGTAGGAAAGACAAACACGTCATACACACATGCACCTGAGAACAGACACACACGTGCACAAACATCCAGCTGTTTGAGAAAGAAGAGTGATGGCATGTAATTATTTCTTCAATGGCCAACCATGGGTTTATCAGAATGTTAACGTTTGCATAATAACAGGCTCCACAATGCTGCAGAGAATGTCAAGCCTGTCGGTCCGTCAATCAAACCTCAAAATAGAATGGCAAATAAGCATGCGCTGCTGTCTCACAAAACGACAGACAGAGCAGCCAGAGCTACAGCCTTTAAGCTGACAAATATCAGGCCGGCACAGGGGTGGAATTATTATACCGGGGAGAGAGGAGAGGAAAGAGGAGAGGAAAGGAGAAAGGAGAGGAGAGAGGAGAAGGTGGCCATCTCAGCCCAGTTGGACTAGCACCTGATCTTATCACACTGAGAGAGAAAGCACTAAACTGGAGTATGGGATGAAGAGGGGGAGGGAGGGAGGGAGGGAGGGAGGGAGGGAGGGAGGGAGGGAGGGAGGGAGGGAGGGAGGGAGGGAGGGAGGGAGGGAGTGTTAAGGGGTGAAATAACACACTGGACACAGTAGAAGAAATAGTGGCAGAATAGAGAGAATGGAATCATCCTGTTGTTTACGAGGCATATGTGGTACAGGGTATAGAAGAGAGCAGACAGAGCAGAGCACCACTGTGCCTTTCACTTGTAGACATTGATTATTATGGGTCCTCCGTGGCTCAGGAAAACAAGTAACAAACAGAGTAATGGAAAAAATCTCTCTCATACCCACCAGGTCAGCACAAAGAAGAAACTTCTTTAAATGTTTTGGTTGCTGATGTTTGTGCATCTGTGTGCACGTGTGCGTCTGTGTATGATATACAGTAAAACGGCATGGAGAGAAGCTTCTTGGAGGCCGTGGTATACAGCACACTAATGCAAACCATTTGCCTGTTGTCTGGCACCCATCTCCCTCTCCATTTGCATGGGCTTTGGTATGCAGGCTCCGAATCAAACATTCCCTTTTTAAAATCTGAAGATCAGGTATTCACCACATATAATATGTAAGCCAGGAAATTAGTGAACATTTTCCCACTTCTACCTGTGGCTTTCCACATCATTACATATTTTGATGATTACTTGTGTAACTCAAAGTTCACAATTCATCTTGAACATACCCTTAGGAACCACCATTTGTGCCCCCCCCATCCCTATAGATCGGTGGACCCTTCCTAGTTTACCACCTCCACTTAGCTGTTGTGATCAGTTGTCAGCATGACAGCACTTATCTACTTAGTCTTATTGAAGGATGAAGTTGATAATCATTGTCTCCAGGAATGATTTTCCTCAGATTATTTCTTAGACAGCTACTTAAAGGGGGTCGAAACAGGCAGGAGGGTGTCA